>NW_022639558.1:386342-430534 GCF_010583005.1 Odontomachus brunneus | reverse complement strand
GGGGGGGGGGGGGGGGATCGCGTGTTACCTCACGGTAGCTTTCCGTTTCGTCGTCTTTCGACGTAATATTTTTATTTCTTTCTCGTTCCCTGTCTCTCGTAATATTTTCGGAAGATCGTCTCGCAGGAGGAGAAACATTTCACATTACATGTGGAAAATAATAACGACACTCGGCGACGTTTTCCTACACGCGAATTGAAACCAGAAAAGGGAAGGAGAGTCGCGTGTCGGGACGAGTTCTCAAACGACAATCACAGGTAGATAAGACATCCCGGGATGTGTACGATCGGCAAGCAAGATGCTGGAATCTCTCCCTGTTGACGATGTCTGTCAGCTCGTTCGTCAAGCCGTGCGCAAACCACCCCGCGGATGACTACGTCGTGGCGCGAGCGCTAAAACAACATTTTAAGCGGACAAACGTGCATGGAAAATGGTAACAAAAGGCGTGACCGGGGCGGAACACATGTCCAAACATTAGACACAATGTCCTCCACCGGTTAGAATTGCATCGGAAGCCGGTCTCACCCCGCGCGGTATTCCCCTGCTCCCGTCCCTCCTCGCCTCTTCTTCCCATGGTTGCTCCCCTGACTGCGTGCCGCCAACGGCAAAATGTTTGCAATGCGTTACATGGGCATTCACGATACCCGGGAAACGCAGCGGTAAACGGTGCCTAAATGCCGCGCGATGGTCAAGAAATAGTCGAGGAAAATGACCACCGACTGGTGTCACACTCGTCGTTGCCCAATGGAAACCGGGGGGCTTTTTATTGGCGCCCGGGGATCCCTCGCAGAACCGTGTTCATTCACAAAAGTCCTCCGTCGCGCCACTCGTCGACAGACATCATAAAACTGTCGCCCGTTTTTCACGTGGAAGAAGCGTAGGTGTGCGACCAGGTTCCGGCGTGTCCTAAAATTAATCGTCTCCCTCGACTGCCCGAAACACAATCGATTTATCCCGACCAGAAATTTACCCCATGGTTCTGATCAGGTTTATCTCGATCATTTATCTGTTTATTATCAATTATCAATTATCTGTTTTGTATGAGACGATATTATCCTGAGATCACTATTAGGTTGTGACAAGCCATGTAACACAACGTGGCAATCAGGACCTTAATAATAAGAATTGTTAACAATTGGGATTTTGCTAATAACTAGAACCTGATAATATCGTTATAAAAACCAGATAATTAATCGAGACCAATCTGAACAATGAGGTAAATTTCTAGTCGGGATTATTTGCACAAAGCTGCACGTTCTTATAGCAACCTGTCACCCCTTATTAGGAACCTATCCGCTTCTACCACACCTAGACGGATGCAAATTTCACAAAATGTTAAAAATGTCGAGCAAAGTCCATAATATATCGAAGCCCTTCGTCAAATTTCTATTTCTTTCTTTGAAAGAATGGCACTTTCGTGCCATTTCTTCTTTTCTTTTCTATCTTTCGGGCACCAACGCGAGTGAGGAGCGTCGCAGAAACGCAGCCGTGCCGGCAGCACGCGGGTGTACACGCGACGGAATTCTGAAGCCCC
The DNA here is from genome assembly GCF_010583005.1 of Odontomachus brunneus. Taxonomy (NCBI): domain Eukaryota; kingdom Metazoa; phylum Arthropoda; class Insecta; order Hymenoptera; family Formicidae; genus Odontomachus; species Odontomachus brunneus. The sequence continues at coordinate 429,000 of NW_022639558.1, read as the reverse complement.
GGCAAAAGGGCGCGATCCGAAGTCCAAACAAACGTCTCCCTCGCGGGACCCCTCCGGTGCCCCATTGAGGAGATCCACCGCAGGCTACAACAACGCCAATGTCGCTGCCCTTTCGTTAACGTGAAGTCGCGGAGTCTCCTCTGCGTCTCTCCTTTCTTGTCGAGGATGCCCCGTCGCTTGTCTATCGACCCCTCTTCTATTTCGGAGCCGAAGCTACGTTCGCCCCGGGGTTATGAGATTTTATGAGAGCCAAAGCGGTTTACGCGCGTTGGATCTCCACTCCCCGCCGGGCTGCTTTTCTCTCTTGCGGCGTCCCGGCGCAATAGTCGCGCGAATACTCGCGGCGTTTCAAGAAGCAATAACGTCTCCGCCGATTGAGTATTCCCTATGACGCGTGAGCAATAACGTGATACGTCACGAAATTCTTCTTCTTTGTTTTTTAACTCACGCGATTCCGGAAGAAAAGCTTCGAGGAAAGCGACCTCACCGAGAGTGATCTCACCGCAGTATTTCCAGAGACGCGTGTCGTACGACTAATTAGCGGGATTCGCTGATCTAGGTGCGATAATTTCCCGTCCGAGGCGTGTGTGAGTAGGCGGACAGGGTGGCGAGTGTTTGACAGGATATGAGCGAGCAAGGATATGAAATAATTAACGGCTTTCCGCACACGTTCAGAAGTGATGATATCCAGGGCGTTTCCAGGCATTCGAGATACCGCGAAGAAGAGACAGCTACGTCGACGAGAGTGAAAGATCGCAGCTTCCGCGAGAGCCTGTGTCCTTAGCCTCGCCTCTCATAGAAACGCTAACACGATTGTAAACGATATCGAGGAAACGTGCGCATAACGACACTCGATAGCGGTAATCTCGCGCGAGCGACCACGATGTAATAGAAAACGCGAGGAGAAAGCGAGAGAGGCAGCGGCAAGACGAGGGCAAAAGAGAGACAGAGGGACGAGGGGGACTATTTTTCTTTCCCTCGTTACGTCCCGGCCTCTCCTTCGTTACCACGAAGAAGGCGGCACGGCGCGGCGCGGCACGGCGCGGAACGTTCTCCGTTCTCGGTTCTCCGACGTGGACGCTATGTGGGTCGTTCCGTCTCATCTTGTTCCGCGAGCGTTTCGTTCCGGGCCGCCTCGCGAGCCCAACTTGCGTCAATATTTGACTCAAACACGTTAAAACAATACCCGTAGCTCCGTAGCGCGCGGGCGCGAGCGCGCGCGGAGAGTCGTTCCGACGTGCTTCCCGGAATTTTATCTCGTGTCGGAAAACGCCTAACGACTTCCCGCCGTACGGAGGATTTCGGTGCCGGCGGCGGATAAAAGGGGTGAGGCGAGAGAGAGGGTCGGAGAGGAGAGATCCCCGGCTAGGTGAGGTCGAGAGTTAACTCGCCGGTGTTAACGCCGCGCACCCGCCCGCCTCTCTCTCGCTCTTTCTCGCGTCTCTTTAATTTTACATATACTTCTTCCTCGCGACTCGCCGAGCAAGTGGTACGCGATATCACACATGTTCGCGCACGAGAATAAGTCGAACGGACCCGGTAGGAAATGAAGTGGTCGCGTAGCTTGCTAAAAGCTGACATGACCCACTTGAACTCCTCCTGGAGGAACGCTCCAAGTAGACCATAATCAGCTTCGATCAAGCGAACGACCGCTTCATTTTCGGCTGGAGGGTGATCCACGGAAAATCCGGGGCTCTCCGTCATGGGGTTCTCGTCGAAGAATATCGTTTTTTACTGCGCTGATGCAGTCCGATTTTTATGTACGGGGTAAAAGACCAGGATGAAGAGGGTGTTCATCGTCCAGCGCGGCTGAGATTCGCCCGTGTGGAAAATTGGAACCGCGGAAGAGAAAGGGATCATGAGAGACACGAGAGATACTTTATCTTGTTCTGCTCGCTCTGCTCTGCTCTGCTCTCCTCCCCGTCCGCACTTTCCTTAAAAGACCCGGAATATTGTCGTACAGTGCAAACAGAGGTCCCGGGCACATTCCGCGTTCCACTTTGGAGCGTAGCGCGACAAGACGCCTCGCCGCGGTGTGTTTGCCCGCAGGCAAATGTGTTTCCTTAGGCTGTCCGAAATGTTTGGACGGGCCCATGCGCGCCCGCATAAGTGTTCAATGATTCAATGGTAGGTACCGCGACGACGACGGCGCGGATAAAGGGCCGCGACGAGAATGCCCGTCTTTTCGAGAACCTGTGGAAATTCGCTGTGATTCGCCACTGTGTCGCGCGAGAAGCGCGATGTCTTGCGACACGACACCGTTGATCGATCGCTCTAAAGGGGGTGCGAATCAACGCTAGGGGGTTGCACGGCTGAGAATGAGAAGGACGGATCTCCTCGCGACGGTTAGGCCACCGTTCATACGGCATCAATCACATCGCTGCGATGGTCGCAGGACGACTTAATCTTAGATTGGATATTGGGAGTTGTACGCTACTCTTACAGATTTATATATTTCTCGTTTATTTTATTATGCTAAAATTGACGACTTTGTTATATTTTTTTTTATGCGTTGGTATTATTATGTAAAATTGTGTACAATTTACTCAAGCATGTCGTATTGTTATTTATGTAACATTAGCTTTTTATGGCGGATAAGTTGGGGTAGCCAATTATCCTATATAATATATGTACCCATTTCTAAATACGAGAATCATACAAGGTAAAACACCCAATTATTGACATTCACTTAGTAATTGAGAGAATGACAAGAATAGGACATTTTTCCTTATATCCACTTCAAAGCTAAAAATAGTGAAGATAGTAACAGGTTTCTCTGCAATAATTATATACTACTGGGCCGAAACAGCCCGCATAACAACACACCGTGTTTCTCATCTTCGCATCGTGGTTTGATATCGTGGTGCGATCGATTTACAGTTGAATTTCCAAGCTTGAAGACGTCTCCTGGCTATGACGGCGCAACTCCGCAAAATTTCGCAGCCTGCGCTTTTCGCTCGATGCATGATAATGGTATCTGGCGACGATCTCGATGTCACGGCGGTCGCGCCGTGATATTGCGGGGTGATATCTAATACAGACGACTTGGTGGCCGCGTCTCGTCGATCTCGCGGGATCTCGACGACGGCAGAGAGCGGCGTCGCGCGCTTGCCATCTTACACGTCGTCACGTCGGCAGGTATACGGGTATCTGTCCCATTTGCAACTAGTCGCATTATTGTTAGCCCGAGGTATCTCTGCCATACCGCGTGGTACACACGCCGCTTGTGTACACACGTATCTCCGGCTCAGGTAGGTACCTCTACTCACGTACGCGGCCGTCTCGTCCTCAGATCGGGTGGTGTTGCGCACCAGAACATTCGTACACACTCAAATGCGCACACACACACGCACATATATCCGCGTTTCAACGCGACGGTGATAGTACACGAGGCGAGAGTTTACGTATGTGTGTATATTGCGTGTGTGTGTTTGTATGTGTATGCGTGTGTGTGTGTGTGTGTGTGTATGAGAGAGAGAGAGAGAGAGAGAGAGAGAGAGACTGGGTGTACCCAGGGGGTGGCGTAATATAGAGAGCGGCTAAAGGCGGACGTAATTTCCTGCCCGCCTGACAACGCTGCAGACATGTTTGCGCAACTAACACACGCAACCTACTTAGAGCCTACATGTGTCCCTACGACAATGCGCCAACACACGCCTAATCTATTCCCGGCAGGTACCACGCGAGACGACGATGTGTCTGTGTTGTGTGTATGTGTGTGTGTGTGTGTGTACACGCGCGTGACGACGACTGTGCAGCGTCGTGCTCGCGTAGCTCGCTTGCGATCCGGTCTGCAACGTCTACACCGTGGCCTGAGGGGCTTTGATCGGAGTACAGAGAAGGGATATCCGATGGCGGTGAGACAGAGAGAAAGAGATAGAGATAGAGAGGACGAGAGAGGACGAGGGAGAATAAGAGAGGATGAGGGAGAACGAGGGAAGATGAGGGAGGACGAGAGAGGACGGTGGGACGAATCTGGCAGAGTGGTTGTAAGTTTGCGAAGAAGTAGTCGCACATATTAAATCGGCCGACGCTTCTCGGCCGACAGTAATGTAACGCAATTTAATAAACGCAATACATCAACTCGGAAATTAAAACTCTGCGATTCTTCAAGATGTGCTCTCTAAACTTCTTGGAGTGGAGTCCCACTCAAAATGTGTATAAAGTGGTAGCATTTTCTACTCGAAACGATAGTGAAAATACTGCCATTCGGAATCACAAGAGTGAATGTTTCACTCGAGTTTAGAGTGGATTCTGACCGCATATGAGAGAATGTTTCGATCGATTAGAATGAATATATTCATGTGACAGTGGAGTGCATCAGATTTACTTCTCAATTTCGAGTAAAAATATTCACTCGGCGAATCAGGGTGAAAAATTCACAATTTATATGAGTGAAAAATCACTGGTATTCGAGCGGCTATTCGTTGGTCACTCTGTTTTTCGAGTGGAATTTTATTCTAAGAGATTGAAAGGGTATTTTTAAATGTAACAGAAAAAAAAAATATGAAAACGTTTCGAGGCCTTTCATCGCGCGAATTAACAAGCAGTCATTCTCATACGATTCTCTCTCTCCGTCGCCTGTACATATCGATTGTTTAACCCCCGTGTTATATACAAACGCTTCCGTAGCGTTCTCATCTTCGTCGCCTGAGCACAATCGATGGCTACGATAGGGTAGTCCTTCCCGTATCTGGCGCTTGTCGCTCGCAAGGACGACGTTCTAGGGTGCAAGCTGGTGAAAGTTGAAGCGCACGTTGAATAAGGAGCACGGGGCTCTTATCCAAATACTGACTCACTGCGACAACACTGGATCACCACTACCATCTTCATCTACGTCACAGCGACGAGCGAGATCGAAAGCTCAGCTGATTGCCTGGTATCACCCTCGGGAAAGAAACAGTGGTGAATTGTTTATTGTCACGTGACGGCTGAGGCGATGTATCAAGCAGTAGTAGCGTGCTCAGAAGTTATATCTCACTTTCGCGTCTCATTTTCGCATCAGGATCCATTATCATAGCAGATACATCCAAGAATGTATTATCATCTACTCTCATCATGCACGACGACTTTTTTATATAAATCTCAATTTTAACAATAATTACTAATATTTCCATTTCAATGTTACAGATACTTTTCGCAAAATTTTTGTAAAAAGATGCTTCACATCTTCATATTTGATGCTTTGCGAATTGTTATTCTCATGAGAAATTTATAATGCAAATTTCTTATTTTAGAGCATTATTCTCAAAATAAAGACTCTACGAGAATGCGAATGCACTGTGAATTGAGGGTACCTTCATGTCAGCCGAGCCTTCAAGGGAAGGGCGTGAGGGCTTAAATCGTTACGGCGTGTATAGGGGCGCGTGAGAATTAAGTGTGTCGGCTTACAATAATATGGGCTAATGCCATGCAAAACAGAGCTGTCGCCTTTACACCCGCTCGATCTTCAAGCCTCGAGAATGAATCCTTCGATTTAGGACAACACTGAATGAATTTGACCATATATGTTCTACACGCAAAGAAATGACTTAGTGCTCTCTAAACTTCTTAGAATGAAATTCTACAGAAAGTGGACATTGATCTATATTAAAAATCAATGAAGAACTTTGATTTGGATTTGCAACGCGAAGCGTCAGTTTTAAATTTCTGAAAAAGCACAGTTTTATTACTATTGTATCTAGCAGCGAATATTCTTTGCACAAAATCTTGTAGCATCAAAGTTCAAATAGTCAATAAATTTAACTTCTATAGCAACGACTTTAAGATTAAGATAAAAGTATCAATGTCTTCACACTAATGACACTAGTACCTAACTCTGGGCATTCTTACTGTTTTAATCTTTAAATACGAATATATTTAAACTTTCAACATATATAAGGAATGTCCAGAATTAAATATCAGTGTTGTTAGCAGACATCGGTATTTTTACCTTAACTGCCCCTATTTCAAAGACCATCTTAACTGCCGCAGCTACATTTTAGCTCCTGTGACCTAATCCTTTTTTTGCATGTATGTGTCGCACTCAAAAAGAAGGGACACAGAAAAGACCTTTCTTCTCCATCGCGAAACCACGTGAAACCGACGAGAATCTACAGCAATTTTGTTCACTCGACTGTAGAACACGAGAGAGAGAGAGAGAGAGAGAGAGAGAGAGAGAGAGATCTTCCCTGCAAAACGTTCCTACAGGATATTAAGGGCAATTCCAGGACGTCTCGTCCGTTTTACTCGAGCGCATGGTGGATACGCGCTATTGTCCGTTCTTTTAATGTTCCGGGGATATTCCTCGGAGAATATCTCGTACGGCACCCAGAGGATGTCTTTAGGCTATTTGAAATGCCAGTGGCGTAACTGGGGCGCGGTTAGTGTGTCTCTCCAGTCGTAAATGTCAATTCAACACAGGCGTGTCGCGCAATATCAATTTGTTGTCGTTACGTGTTAATGCTGCCTCCTCTCCGCCCCTCCCAATGTCGCGCGCGCGATACGTAATCGGCGGTCACTTCATTTCCATCGCATTACAGTGAGTTTCATTTATAATCGTCGAGGGTGCAACACTTCCCTTTATTTTAACTGTACGAGATCAAGCAAATATCTCTCATTTGCGGTCGAACGCGAGTCCTCTTCGACTTCCTCGCGCGATGTAACTTTCCCCAGCGTCTCCGCTATCGCGGCAGCGGGCAATCAGCTTGAGCCGGATCGCGCGCCAACTTCCATCCGAAACTGCCGTTGCGCGACACCGTGGCGCGTTTGGGTGCCATTATCTTTTTCCTCGTCGAATGTAAATGCAGGCAATATCGCAATGTTGGCGCCAATGGTCCGCGCTCGAGTGACTGGTGCTGATTGATGTTGCGATGTTTGGCCAGAGGGTTGTTTCTGCGCACCCCACCCCCCCGACGGACCCAATAAGCACCTCACGCACACGCACAGCGTGGGTGCGAGCGCGCGCTCGCGCCCATACGCGCGTGCACACGCGTGCCCGTCCACCTACGACTAAACCTCCCTGAAGGAGGTGGAGCCATTGTTTACACGAGCTGCAGCCCGTCTGTCGCGAAACCTCTTCCAACCATCCTCCACCGTATCCCTTGGGGGAGGTGCGGGTGGGTAGTAGCCGGCTTTAAACCACCCCTGTGCTTAACAGCCGCCGCACGGTCGACGACATCAATTTGTTGGATTTGAATCATAGCCCCGACGCCGAATTGATCGCCGACGATATATCGCCTGGCGCGTGCTCGTTCACGCGCAACGTTTCGACTGCAATGATTATTTGCATTTCGCGCAGAAATATGTAATTCGTAGTCTCGGGACGATATTCTTTAACAGCATCGTATGACAAAAAGTGAATATTTACCGGGATAACACTATCTCTCTGTCTCTCTGAGTTTTTCTATATATATATATATATATATATATATATATATATATATATATCTCCCTCTCTCTCTCTCTTTCACGCACTCTCACACTCTCACTCTCTTAGTCTTTCAATCTCTCACTCTTTCTCTCTCTCTCATTCTCTCATTCTTTCTCCGTCTCTCTCTCTCTCCCTCTCTTTCTCTTTCTCTTTTTCTCTCGCTCCCAATAGCCCGTTTCATCGCTCGGCTATCGAAGCAAAAAGTGGATAGCGATGAAAAAAATAGCGGAGATACAAATCCCGGTGGACGAGCGTGGAGATCGCTGGAGTGCGGAAACAGCAGCGATTGGATAAACAAAACTGTTTACCGGTAAACGCAATAATTGTCTCATATTTCCTGCCGGTCGTTCCGCGCATGATCCAATGTCTAATATTCGTTGCGCGCACTATTTCCACCTGATGTCCCTAACGCTAAAACACAGTTCTCCAATACACACACACACATACACACATATATACAGACACATAAACGCGCACACCAGTTCTCCAACGGCCGATCGAATGTTTACGAAGACATCCCATTACGGCTCTGTGTAAAGAATGGAAGAAACGCCGCCACGAAAGAATCCTAATCGTATTTCGTACGCTGTGCGGCCGGTGAGGTATATTTATAGCTTCGCCTTTTACGACGATCATCGACATGATTACAGTAATTAGGCTTCGACCGATCGGCCTACGCGAATTATATCGGTAACATCGGCGATTATCCTACTTAACTTAATACGGACGATTACGCCGATCTAACGAGAGCGGTTATCCCTAATCTGCCACGTGGTCTTACCCCACGTCTACCGTAAGCCACGCGACGATTCGCGGGGACGATTCCTCCTCTCGCTGCCTCTCGACGCGACTTTGCCCCGCGCGACTGCGACAACAATGCTAATGAATTTCGCGCGAGCGCACGTATAACGCCGAATTAAAATCGAGTTAAAATCACTCGCGCGCATGAACGAGCGAGGCGCGAGGTTAAAACTCGCCCAGAACGAGTGGCGATATATCGCCGGGCGAATGTATCGCCTGGTCCTGACCATTCGGTTTGACCCGACCCCGTTGCCCCCTGTCACCCCTTTCGCTATTCTCCCTCTCTCTCTCTCTCTCTCTCTCTCTTGTTTCGCCCACACCCTACCGCCGCGCCCGCGCGACCCGAAAGTGCATTAATTATACGAATGTGGACGTGCGCGCGGTACGAGAATATTTTAATCTACTTAAAAAGCCATCCGTTTGAAAGTAATTATCACGATGAAATTAAAATGTCAACGGGCGGCGAGCGCGCTCGTCGTGTTTGTGCTTCGCGATCGCCGCGCGCGTCCTGTTTACCTGCAAATCTAACTAATCTAAATGGTAATGCGACGGAATTACGATACGCGGCCCGTAGCCCGTAGCCACCCCTCGGTGCCCCCTGGTCCATCGACTCGCTCTCGCGACCTCCAGCCCGCCGCCCACCCCCGCCCCAACCTACCGCCCTTCTCCGTTTTTGGCGTTTCGGCCCGACCGATCGCATCATCATCGCCGACGCGTTAACGAACATTTTTTCGCACGAAAAAACGTGGCATCTCCTGGTACGCGCGGCTCTTAAATCCACAACGAGGCGAGACGAGATGAGACAAGCGGTGTCTTCGGCGATATTGAGGAACTTAAATATATTCGATCTAATGAAATTCGGCTTGACGATCGCGATGATTCTTACCGAAGCGAGACCACGTGTAAATGAATGAGTAATCTTAATCTGATGCTCCTCGATGAGCTCTCCTCGTCGGGCATCCCCATCTCGCGCCTATCTCGCGGCAATAACGTAAATGGCGAGGAAACGGGTTTGCACAAATGCCGTCATCCCGTCTCCGTACGTGAGACCTCCGGCCTTTCCGCGAAGAAGAATGCAGCACGTATCGGGCACCGCGGCCAATTCCAATATTTGCAGAAACTCCGACGACGAAAGTTTCACACGATTTACAGGTAAAAGCAGAAACGTCCGCGTTGATTTAACGATCTCTTCGACGCTCTTCAGTTCGCAGCGCGGTATAAAATACGTGCGAGACAATGTTCCACTGCCAATGCACCGCGGGCGTAACATTTTATTTACGCAGAGAGAGAGAGGGGGAGAGGGAGAGAAAGAAATCGTCGCTCGTCATCTCGCACCCTCGCCGCCGGTGCATTCGGCTTTAGCGATCACGATTTCCTCAGACCGCAAATGCCGGCCACGTCAGCACGAAAATGTGCAACGGGCCCTTACTTTAGCGCACCGACACGGATCTCTCTGCGCGTCGTGCCGCTGTCTGGCGATCTTCGCGAGGCAAGAAGATGCCGGGAGCGTACGCCGGCGAATGGCCAAAAGCGGCCTCCACCGGGGGTGGAGCTGCAGGTCCAGCAATCGACCGCGTGAAATCGACCACCTCGCACTACTCCTCCACCACACCCCCGCGCCCTCTTCCTCCGCATACCGCATACCGTCCTGCGAGATTCCCTCCCGCCCTCCCGCCGCTGTTGCTGCTGCTGCTGCTGCTGCTGCCACTGCTGCTCCCCGATTCCACTATCCACCCTCGTGCTCGTTGTATTATCGTACGGCCGCACAGGCTAGCCCATACATCGTCAACATGTCCGGAACAAGCAAGCGCGCTCGCGCACTCCTCTCGCACACACATACACACAGATACGCGCGCACACATACACACACTCACACACACCGACCTACCTATCTACCTACCTACCTACCTACCTACCTACCTACCTACCTACCTACCTTCCTACCTACCTACCTACGTACCTACCATCCTGCCACCACCGCGTACCCACGTATCCACCCAACCACCCACACCTACATGGACACGAACGCGGGCACAAATGCACACGTGTAGCCTGTGCTTCGGGGAACGCGAGAGCACTATCGCCCCGGCAATGTACCGCGTCAGTGTGTGACGTGATTAAACCGCCCGCTTTCACCCTCTCCTCTTCCATCCCCGCTCTCTCTCTCTCTCTCTCTCTCTCTCTCTCTCTCTCTCTCGCTCTCTCTCTCTCTCTCTCTCTCTCTCTCTGCTCATAGGGAGCAACTACCCTCACCTACTCTCGCCGCATCAGCCGCCTCGTCCTTCTCTGCCGTACTCTCTCTCTGTCCTCCTCCTTTTCCTACTACTACTACTATTGCTACTACTACTACTACTATTGCTGGTGCTGCTGCTGCTGCTGCTGTTACCCACCTCCCTCTAGCTCTCTCACCGTGGCTCGTCGACAACTGCCGGCGGCCAACATGGCCGCCGCTAATTAGCGCCTAATTATTATTTATTGCATCGGACGCGACCCGCGCTCGATGCCCGCGCACCGACGCCGCGCTACCAGCCGTCACGACACACCGCGTAATATGACCAGCACTGCTCTCCGCCTGGTTGCCCGCGGGCGAAAAGCCAATCGGGGGCTATGCTAGGGTACGCGATTCGGCACACGCCCGAAATCAATCTGGGTTGTCGCCGTTGGCCGATATGGAGAATTTCACAATTCATGGTACGTTTTTCAGCAGGCGAGCCCTGAATCGCATGAAGCCTAACGATCACACATATTGGCATCTTTTCCTGAAGGAATAAATATTCGGAGAATACCTCCTTCGCCCTCGCCCAAGCGGTGTCAAAAGATCAACGTTCGCGCACATCGCAGAAGCGAAAAGCGCATCGGTCTGCGTTGTGACAGAATCGCGATTCTCTCGACGATCAAGCTTTATTCGCGCTCTTTAGGCCTCTTGATCGGCATCTTGTCGAGTTGCTCCTTGCGATAACTAAGGAGCAATTTTTGAAGGGTCTGCGTCAACCCAAATCCGCGGACAGCTTGTGAGCGGGCAAAGAGGAGGAAGAGGAGGAGGCGAGAAGGGAAAAAGAGGGGTGGCAGAGAGGGGTAAACGAGAGGTGAGTTGCGGCCGGATCGGTTGAGTTAAGTCGGGTTAGGTCGAGTCGAGCGGGGGTACCAACAGGGCGGTCGCAAATATTGGTATTTGGCAAAGACTATCCTTGATCCGTGTCGCTCTTTCTCTTTCTCTACACCTCCTTGTCATCTCGCTCTTTCGGGCGCGCGTGCATTCTCTCTCTCTCTCGTGCGCGCGCGCGCGCTTTCACTCGAGAACACCTCGCGAGCACTTCGTCATCTTCCATCGCGCGTCGCGCATCATTCTCGCCAATGCAGTCCGAGAAGCCGACGACGTGCCATCGTCAAACGGCGACTGTCATTCACGGCCATCCTCGCTTCGCGTTTTGCGATTCTGTTCGATTAAAGTCGAGTCATCGTTGAGCTCGCGCACCTTAGCTGTCTGAACGCTGGACACACCTTTAACGATAAGTCAAGATGCGCGAGATCGTCCGTACACGAAGCGGGTTTCGAAGCAGCAGCTGGAATCGGAGCTGTGAGCAGCGGCGTCAACTGTGACGACGTGTGTAATACGATTAACATGATTACATAACACCTGTGATAATTACAACATCATTGCGGGTGTTGCATCATTATGTAACGCCGGCTACTATCGCCGTTTATGCCCGACCGAATAAATTATTTATCGACGCGGCTAATATTGCTAACACGCGGCTAATATCCCGGAGATGATGTATGTTTCGCCTCACATGGCTGTGCCCCGTCCGGTGTTATCCTACAGACCAGTCTAAAGTAAGTAAAGGCGTCGCTGTTTATTCAGGTACGCGTTTATCACCTTCTCAGCGCTGAGAAATCTTTCAGATAGCATTCTTTAGCCTCGGTTTCGGAGCTCTGTGCACGTACCTTTACTACGTTAAGCTCGCCTCACACCATTCGCGTTGCGACGCAAGACGTATCTTTGACGATAATTCACGTTATTACAAATATACCGTTCGTCCGGAAAATAAATCGCTATGAGCGTGTCTTTAAGGGAACGCGCAAGGGAATAAAAAGTTCTTCACGAAGAGGAAACTACTGGCGGTACTAAGTAAACTACCGACGCGTTAATCTCTTCTGGGCGCGATAACACGGGTGAGATAATGTCGACTCAAATGTGATGTGAGAAACGTTAGCCCGCCACAAGAAACATCTTGTCGCCGAATTCACCACTGACCGATTGGTTACAAATAGAAAGGGCACTTGCGACATAACGCCTGCGAGCACATACAGTTGAACGGCATTGTCTCCGCAAACTCATACGTTTGTTCCGCGTTCCTTAAATGATTTTTATATCTCTGAATAATTTGTGGGATAACGTTCTTCGTGATCATCCCTAATAGACATTGAATATCGCGGGTGTCCAGCGAGGCTATAAATTTGTGTCTAACATTGCTACTAGCTTAATATAATACAATGCTCACTTCTCTTAGTGTTTAAATAAATCAGTTAGTTGATTGTTGGACAAGAGTAATTATAGTTGCAATAAGCAATTACAGTTGCAGATATTATATTATGATATTATATTATGAGAAAAAATCATAGTTACCAGCCAGAAATGTAACGTTCAGCTCTGCTTTCTTAAAATTTTTATAAAATGATGTAACTTCGAATTTTATTTGCTATTCAATTTTCAAATAGTACATAGTAGGTAGATTATATATTTTAAAATGGGCAGCACCATTTACTCTGTCATCATGTTATCATGTTTGATATATAGTGGCTATAGGTCACAAAATCGATTCTACATTTCATTGAATAATCAATCTGTAACGAGCTAATAAAAAAAACCCAGCTAGGAAATTCAAGCTAGTCTACTATGCTAATGTACTAGCCGACTATTAGTTTCTAATATAGACATTTTGACATTTTTATTCGGGATAGACTGTAAATTACTTCTGACAAAAAAGCGCTTTCTGTGAGTAAAATCATTCCATGTGTTTAATGTACACTCTTCTGGAAGAGTGTATTCTCTGCGAGAGAGAGAGAGAGAGAGAGAGGGAGAGATTGCTTTTTTATCTACCACCAGGAACTCTTTCATTTACGCCAACAGCATTATGTAATCGTCAAAAGTACATTTATCGGTGTCCAATGATAGCATCGATCGTACACTTCTCGAATCACGGTCCGACGAGTGATCTTCGTTACGGGAACAAGCGTTTCGAACTCGACGATCGTTAATTGGGCGATCGGTCGATCAATCACCGGTGCATCATCCGTGACGCGCGCCGAAACTCTTAACTCTCAGTGGACTCCCTCTCCTCTCTCTTTCTCTCTCTCTTCCTCCCTCCGTCCCTCTCTCTCTTTCTCTTGCTCACTCTCTCTTCCGGCGGTTCGCACGTTCTGATTCCGATTTCAGGCTGGCGCTTCGATATTTACCCGCCGTGGATGCTAACGATGCCGATGGATTTGCGCGGCCGGCGTTTGCGTAGCCCGCGTGGCGTTTATTCACGTTAACGAGGCCCGATTAAAAGCCGAGAGGTGACTCACGAATGCGACGCGCGCCGAAAGTAAGTCCCCGAGAAACTGGCTGGATATGTCGCGCGATATATATCATTGGCGTTGACGCCAATAGGACGAGCCGTTTCTCTGCGTGACAATGGCCCGCCTAATTGGTCCGACGCGAGACCGACATGGGCCAGCTTTTTGTTGCGCGACCCTCCATGCGATTCGACTCGGCTCCGGGACTGACCCATCGCGCCCACACCGAGAAACTTTACGAGGGCTTTGGCACGGCAATTATCGGTCCTCCGGTTCGACGGCTCCTCGGGGGTTGTTTCGTGGGAAGACGCTATCGATGAGAAGGATTTAACACTTTCGCGATATTTCGAGGGTGTCGCGCGCGTAATTCGCGGTGAACTTTGTGACTCGGCATCAATCACGAATCCTTTCACGTGAACTCGATCTTACCTATCAGTCATGCAATTCTTTCCCCTAGTACTTGGAGGCGACCATGAATCTTTTCCTCCAATGTAAACTCGTGAGAAGGGTAAACATTTCCAAGTATTTTCAAGTTAGGATTTCGCTTTTTACGACTCCACACGCTGAGAAAAAAGATTCTCGATTGACCCCCTAGCCTCTAACATAATCCTTATCGGCGTATTTGAGAACAAGATGAGTAGAGCAAAATACATTCAACCCCTTGGGATTGATAACCCCTTCTGTTTTTAGTAATGCATATAATATATAAAATGTTATCATAGTTAGTTATAAATAACAATTAAGATATTTGAAAGAATGAGACAAGTAATCGAGATGAAAGCGAACCTCGTTTGACGACTTTCGTTCATCGTCCTTATCACCGTCGTCGACTCGCGCTTGCCGGAAGTGGACGCCTCGCCTCATGACGCGACACGTGTCGAAAGGGTCGAACGTTGCGGTGTCGCGGGCATCTCGACAAAAATCGGGCACACCTGCGGCACGCGCCTCAACGCGGTACACCACGTGGGTGCGGGGGACAGGGCGACGACGCCTCGCCTAGGGAGAACAAAGATTATTCTCGGTCGCGCGGGAGGTCTCGGGAGCGAGTCCTCCGAGCGTGAACGGCGGAAAACGGGCTAAATGGGCGGCTGATTGGTGGACAATAAGCGCGAATAAAAAGGCCACATTCCGTGGGCCCTCGGAGTTCGGCCATTCACACCGTGCACTTGTTTCATTGAAATATTTATAGCAGGTCGGCGGTTAGATAATGGGGGGGAGGGGGCCTGGACGGGGGCGAGAGGGCAGACGCGACGCTTGTATCGACGTTCTTTGTAGCTCGCCGTGGCGGACACCTTTTCTCGCGCCGAGAGATCATAAGATACGGGGTCGCTGACCCTCCCCCGTGTACGACCTCGTTGTCGCGCGGAGTTCTGTTTATTTACCGCGCGCCACCGCCGCGCCACTTTTATTTATTTACTCGCGCGTTGCTCGTACGAATAAATGCTATGTAAGGGTATTATAAGTATGTGCAAGCAGCAATTGGATCGCGCATAACGACGCGCATATCTCTGCATTGCTCCAACTCACAATATTCAAACACTTTTGAACTAATCGCAATATGTGCAGTTCATAAATCTTTGTATCATCTGTATTTGTTTCTTTTGTTTCTATAATAATCTCTTTAGGCTTGTAATATTAACCCTGAAATCCCAAAAAGTTACGTAAATCCTAAACACATGGGGGTAAGTTTCATTCCATTTTCATTCGCTCACAACTTCTGGAAAAATGATGGAAATTTAATTAGTTTTTTTTTTTCTTGATCGGTGTAGAGAATATCAAGAAATATCAAGCTATTGGCATTTCCACGATTTAATAAAATTGCAAAAGATTACAATGAAAAAACAAAACAGGTTTTTAAGGACGATAACGTTTGAAAAGTTGGTCTGAATAAATTTTACTTCTAGGGTCCTACTATTAATAACCGTTACTTGGGCTTACTTTCAAGTGAGATACTCATATTTGTGAATTCAGAGTTAGATGAGAATTTTCAGTATATGAGAGTTTATAGATATAACGCTATATGTATCATAATTCAACAGAAAAACTTAGATCTAACTCTGAATGAAAATCTGAATATTTCACATGCGACATATTTTAAGTAACGACTCTATTAAGGTAAGAGTACCAATGTTTGGACACTAATACACTGGTACTTAACTTATTCTTATTGTCTTAATCTTTAAATATGAATATTTAAACTTTCAATATAGAATATGTACCTATATACGACGTTCAAATTTTAAATATTCTTATTTAAAAAAGAACCAAAGCAATAAAAGTTCGCTTCTAGTATTATCAGCCCAGGCGTTTATATTTTTATCTTACTACGAGCTTTAAGGTGTTTTAATTTCGTGCTAAAGTGTCAATAAGCGTACTTATCTATCTATTTATCCACATGATACTTTGTCGATTCGATTTAAATATCCTAATTATTTTAGCAGGATTCATGGTGATTTATTGACTAAATTGTTCTAATTTATTCTCGTCGCGAGAGAACCGGGAATACGCGCGCGTGAGACCAAGCAAGGACGACGGATTGTTTTCTTTCTCTCTCTACCGGTCGTTGTCGACACCCTCGATCGGGGGCGGCGCACGTCGGCCCGTGTGATTATCCGTTCGCTAATTGATTAGTTAGGACAGTCGTCGGACATATGTTGGTCATCTTTACGACTCTATGCGCGCGAAGCTGGCCTCAACGACCCTTAATCCGAGCGGGGCCAGCGCGGGCCCCCGAGCGGAGCCCACCGGTTGTGTATTACGCAACGTGTAATTTGTGAACAAAAGAGCACGTTGCTTGCCGATGCTTACAATATACCGGCTTATTGTTAGCGCGACAACAATGCGGCAGCTCTTTACGAGAGGCGCCCGGTGCACGAGAGAAGTGAAATATTCATCGCCATCGGGCTCTCGCCATCGTGAGCCAACGGGCGTTAGGCGAACGCGAGAAATTACAGCGGCTGATTACTCGCTGACGAGCCGGACACTATGAATGCGAGCTGCGTTTATGGGCACGCGTGCGTGCGTGCGTGCGTGCGTGCGTGCGTGCGTGCGTGCGCTGCAGAGGTCGAAACGCGTGCGAGTCGAAGAGACATCGGGATCGAGACTCGAGACCTTCCCCGGGGGTGTTGAAAACCTCACGAAGAATGCCATCTGTTACATTTCCCGGAAATTTTCAAAGCTACTCCGTGATTTCCTCTTCGCGAATTGTTTCGTGATACTTAACGTGTCGTCGCAAAACCCGATTAGGGTCTGCATTTAACAGTTGTCGCCTGAAACTTGAATTATGCGAGGTACCCAAAGTTTTCTTCGGAGTCAGAATGACACGTATATATTTACGTGAGAGTCAACTGAAAAACTCTCATCTAACTCTGAGTCAAATCTAGGCATCGCAATTGAGACAAGTTTCGAGCTATGACTCTAGAATCCTAAACATGAATAAAATTTACCCAAACCAACTTTTCGAACGTGATCATTCTTAAAAATATATGTTTGATTTTGTTATAACTTTTTTCAACTTTATTGAATCGCAAAAACATCCAGATAGATTCATATTCTTCGATGTTTCCTACACTGATTAAAAAAAAGGATTTTTTTCGGAAATTATGAGCAAATAAAAATGTGTTGAGTAAAATGTTTAGGATTCTAAACGGAGCCTTAATACAAAGACCTAAGATGGTCGCCGGATATCCGTTTGCCCCAACGTTCCGCTAATCAGCGCACAATCAGGACGTAAGTAAAGGGCAAAATACAATTAACGGGAAATCATCGATCTCGATACTCGCGAGGCCGCCAAATCTGTTCCCATGAAATTAGCCTTCCGCCGACCGAGATCGGGATCCTGTTAAGCGAGACTGCTTCAAACGAATGCGACTGATCCCCAAGCCCGGATCCCCATGATCTCGTGGGATGATCCGACGAAAGACTGCACCCGCGTATTTCAAGAATCCACGAAGATGGAATCGTGGACCGATTTGTCCGTCTATTAGCCACGGTCGGTGCACCGGTTCAGCTTTTGAAATACGCGGACTGACCGGAGCTCCCGATACGCAGGATTTTCAGGGTTGTTCACGCCGTCACCACCCCCGGCCCGATTTCAACTTCGCAATGCGTCACGTTGCGCCGAATTCACCGTGGGGAAAATGTAAAGCCGGTGTAGCTAATCGCGCGGAAGGTTGACGACAGTATCAACGATGTAATGACAGTTGTGGCGATTTCTTTATTCCTCTCTTAACGAGAAATCCTTTTAACCTTTTAACGAGAATTTATTTTTTATCTAGAAAGCTCAAGTCGAAATTTCGATTCTATGTTAACTTCGTGAATGGCCGTCGATACTTGGAAGATCAACGGAGAATCTCAGGATATAACACTTTTTTTTTATACAAGCTACTCGAGTCAAAATTTAAATTCTAACAAGTAAATCTACCCAAAGGTTATACTCCAATTTCTTTCTAATTTGGCATAAATATAGAAGTACAAAAAATATTTAGGTGATATTTTTTCATTTTGGTCAAGTCAATTTGGTTTTTATTTTGAGTTTCGCAGGCAGTTTATAGCCTTTTAATGTTTTCACTGCTATCATCAAGTGCAAAAAAATACATAAGAAATAAAATTGAATACAAGATATAGGCGTCTTTTGTTTGCTGATTAAGAATATGAAGTCAAATATATAAAATTATTTGTATAAATAATAAAATGTTTAAACAAAACATGTAAAAAGTTGAAAAAAAATTTATTTATACAAATAATTTCTCAGTTTGGCGTTCGAACCATTTTTAACTAATTTAACACAGATTTGAAATATTTTGGTTGGAATCTCAGCTAAAGAAATTTAGAATGTTTCGTGTTGCAGATTCTGTTAAAATTGATGCAGATGCAGTTAAAATTATTTAACTTTATCTTATATTCAATTTTATTTCTTGTGCGTTTTTGTTGCACTTGTTGATAATAGGAGTGAGAACATTAAAAAGCTACAAATTGCTCGTGAAACGCAAAGTGGGCCAAAATGAAAAAATATGATTTAAATATTTTTTGTACTTCTACATTTGTGTCAAATTAGAAAGAAATTGGAGTGTATCTTTTGGGTAGGTTTACTTGTAAGTTAAGCTTGCAAATCTTGTCTCGTAAGCTTATAAGTCAATGAAGAATCTTGAAATATAGCACTTATACACATAAAAATACATATTGCATTCAAGTAAACATTACTTATTTCAAGTATTGCTAAGGTTATATATATATATATATATATATATATATATATATATATATACATATATATCCGCGATACTATAAGCTCTCATAAGAAACATCAAATTTATTCAACATATATTTTGAGCACTAGTAGATTTAGCACTTCAACCAAAGATATAACCAAAGATATAATTAAGTTAAAACAAAAATTCAATTTACTTACTCCATATAAACAACTTTTTTTGGATAAAATTTTATATTCTTGTAAAGCCAATGTTTCTTTTAAGTATATGATAATAAATTTTTCTCAAATTTGTGACGAGTATATTCTAAGACTATTACCGAAAAAATATGTTTCGTTGGAAATAACCAATATTTATAATAAAAGACGGAAACTAAACTGAGTAATTGCTTTTCTTAGCAGTAGAATGATATTTTTCTCTATGCACGGACTCTATTGTGCTCCTTTGATACTATAAATCGTAACTTATTGCTGTCTCCTTCATGTCGAGACTTATTGAAAGCGTTTACCCAAGTCGAAATTTGATTCTACATTGACCCTGCAAATTCCGTCGAACTTGAAGAGTCAATAAAAAATCGCAACATATACAAGCTATTGACTTACCTGGATACTGCAAATGGTCGATTGCTATTGTTTTCTCCGTGGTAAAGAAGCTCGAAGAAGTACTCGTTCAATTTTTTTAATATTCCAACTTTTTATTTATTTCTAATTAATTATTTTTTAATTATTGAATATTCGCGATTATGTCCATATATTTTAATCGAATTTTTCACACGCTTAGACTGCACTCGGAACAATCGCGATTCGACGATAAAGATTCGAGATCCGATATTCACCTCGATGTTCGAACAAAATGACAAAATCTAAAGCGCAATCAAAGCCGTCCTTTCGCGTAGAAATTTTCGGAAAAAGTAAACGACCGGTTGCATCGAATGCACAAAACCAACATATGCTTCCTACTATTCGCGATAGTTGCCCTGCTTGGCAACAGAAAATCTGAAAAAATGCACGTTTGTGCGAACCCCGAAAGAAAAATCCTCGGCCGCTGCGTGAACGGTTCAAATTAAATAATTATTTAGTAAAGTCCGTTCTGCTTTCCCACTATCCTGCTTTTCGAACATTCCTCCCCATTTAAACGTATTCACTGCATGTTCAAGTATGTTATTTTTAAACGCAGAACCCGGGTCATTTGACCAAAATTGTTTTTACACGTTTCCTGCAGTTTTAAGTCACGTCATTCAACACGTTTAAAAAATGTTAATTGAAATTTGATACGATTAAACGTATAAAGTGACGTGATTTAAAATGATAAGGAACGTGTAAAAAGAGATCCAGTCAGAATTGGTTAACTTTAGTAAGGCAAGACTAAACAAGATGTGGAGAAATATTGAGATTAAGATTTTCAACGAAAGAGTCACAGAAGTAGCAGGAGTTAGAGAAATTATGGCAGCATACCATTTTTTTCAACTAGGAATGAGAGATCAAAACATTAGTTGCAAGTGGAGTTCTCACCATCTACCTTAGTACCTACCTTAAGCGGCCATCTGACTCCACCGATGCCTCTTCCTCCGCGGAGGGAACGTCGAAAAAATTGTGTGCATTCGATGCAAAAGCCACTCGCCAATTGCCATTCACGATAGTTGTACTCGGCCGGAATATCTCGGAAAACGCACATATCGTTTGTGCCACTACCGCTATTAGTATAGAAACAAACTTTATATCCCACAAAATAAACTTTCAAACATTTTTCTCACTGCGTGTTTGGCAATTGACGAAGTGTGGCTATATTCGAACGTAATTTATATATTTTTTTTAAATCGGATAAGCGGACGTTAAATTATTAAATAAGAATTACTGCGTGGTTAAGTGAATAAAAGAACAATCTCATCTCTTCCTAATCTTTCTTTTTTCTTTTTTTTTCTTTTTTTTTCGTAACGGAAGTTTTGATGAGATTTATAGCTCTTAAAAGAGCTGATATGAAGCTGAAAAGATAAAAATAACAGTTATATGTGCCCAATAATGCTGTTTATCAATAGGTTTAATTTTAGGTTCGACACAATAATAAAGGCTAAACAAAAGCACAGAAAGAGGTTGGCTGACGTCAACGAACTCGGACTCGCGGCCAAAGAAGCATTATTAGACATGAAAATAAGCACTCGCGAGATACACATTATGTTCCATGGCCGGCATTCATAGAGTCGTGAATTATTTAAGATCTTTGATTGAGAACATAATTGGTTACAGATTTGTATTTATGCACCGTTATTCGGCTATTTGGATCAATATTGCTTGTATGAAATAATGCAATGAATTCAGCTACAGCTTGACGAGATTAATCGGGGATCAATGAAGCTATCTATAATTATATGTCAAATAATGACAAACTACGAATACCGGCCAGAATTTCGACTTGGGTATTTCTTGACAGGCTCGTCAAGCAGACTTCTCGTATAATAAATAATTTGACACACCTTGAAAATATACGATGTATAGATCGCTGCCCGCGTCCCGACGTCCTGCGTCCTCCGTCCTTCGTCCTGGCTTCTCGACCTGATTGGCTGCTCCGTTCTGACACTGACACTCGCGTGAACACGATTCAATCGGAAACGCACGTGTTAAATAACGCGATGCCGCGCGCGACGAGAGTTCAATTAAATATCTCGAAAAACGAATTAATTTAATCATCAAAGAGAAACAATAAGCAACGCGTCAGCACACGTGTAGTCCGCGAGGCACTTGACCGTCTTGGAGATCGCGAATATTTCGATTGTGCAGAGGAACACCGATACACATGATATTCGCGTCGCTCGCCGGCCCGAAACTGAATGAAAAGGTCCGGAAAAGTCCACGAGGCATTCAACCGCCTTGGAGGTTGTGTATGTTTTGATTATGTGATCGCTCGAGCTTATCGATGAACGACGACCGTTTGTGATAGGAGGGAATGTGTGTAAGCTTACATTTCTTGCCAATTGTTGTAGTACTCTCGCTCGTCGCGCGAGATTTTTTTTGTAACCGTCGCACCAGGGAAAAACATCAGAGATCCGGCATTCGTTACACCACTCGCTAGTTTTCGATACTCTTGCTCGGGGTCCAATTTCAAGGCGTGGATTTATTAATTATTTTATTATATTTATCAATTATTTATTATATTTGTTATCCACTTTTTTTTGTTTTCTTTTAAATCCCTATACACCTTAATTAATATCCGACAATATCCGCGCAAAAGTGCCGAAAACGGGTAAAGCCGGCTACTAGAAGTTTTCTCTTACATTTGAAACGAAATACAGGCGTTTGAGGAAAATGTCAAAAAACACGTATGAAAGAAATGCGGTAAAAATAAGACAAAGCGAAAGAAAAATTTTCATTTGTCTAACAGAGTTACGTTGTTAATAGTGTGTCAGGTAACAGAAGGAGCATTAAAAGACGACATATTCAAGACCAATAGTGGATTTTAAATTCCAGGTTAGGTATTATCTAATAGATATATGTCTTGTAGATATTTAGTGACCGAGAAATCGCGATGATCAATACACTTGCAATATTCCAGACCTTTGAAGTTAAATTACCAAATGATCAAATTATCAGAACGTTTGCAGGCGCGATACGTGTCGCGATATCGTAAAGTGATGCTCGTAGTATTTGATTATCGTCGTCGATTCATCTGATCGTTAATTAATTTCAGATCAGTTTATACTTTTTCCAGGAGCTGACTTCGGAGTTACAGGACGCGTGGCATAGCGGCAGTCGACTATGAGAATTACAACTCTTTTTTTTTTCATCTCTTTGGAAACTCCAATTTATCGAAATTTCTAATACTAATAAAAAAGAACAGCAAAAAGATTACGAAAGATAAACGCTTGTGTTTTGAATCTACTTGGAGCTGTAATTGCTTTGGAGCGCGTAAAGGATTATGATTGGTCTATACGACGCTTTGAAGCATTTGCAACATCAAATAGATCCTACCCTTACATATCCACTTACTCGTTAATCTTAATTAGATTATTCAATACTTGTTTATCGTAAATATATTCTAACTGCAGTTGATTAACAACCTACAGAAAAGGTACACTCCGATTTCTTTGGCACAAATGTAAAAGTACAAAAAATATTTAAATCATATTTTTTCATTTTGACCTACTTTGAGTTTCACGTACAGTTTATAACTTTTTAATGTCCTCACTTCTATCAACAAGTGTAACAAAAATGCATAAAAAACAAAACTGAATACAAAATATAATTAAATAATTTTAACAAAATCGGCATAGCTGAGACACGAACCATTCTAAATTTCTTTAGCTGAGATTCAAACCGAAATATTTCAAATCTGTGCTAAATTAGTCAAAAATGGTTCGAATCTCGGCCAAACTAGAAATTATTTGTATAAATAATTTTTTCAATTTTTTACATGTTTTGTTTAAACATTTTATTATTTATACAAATAATTTTATACATTTGATTTTATATTCATAATCAGCAAACCAAAAATGCCTATATCTTATATTCAATTTTATTTCTTATGCATTTTTGTTGCACTTGTTGATGATAGGAGTGAGAACATTAAAAGGTTATAAACTGCCCGTGAAATTCAAAGTGAGCCAAAATAAAAAAATATGACCTAAATATTTTTTGTACTTCTACATTTGTGCCAAATTAGAAAGAAATCGAAGTGTAACTTTTGGGTAGGTTTATTTGTAAGCTCCATAATTCAAATATTATTTGTTGAAATTAATAATAAAGATTAAATGCATGTGGGTTATATATTGAGACGATCAAATAAAAATTTCTACATAGAAGTTCTTCTTTTTGAGTCTCAACATGGAAACTCGGCATTGATAAATGAGATAATTGAATAATTTTTTTAACGAGTTCTTTAAGTCTCAATAAAACGGCGGTAGATAACCATTTCTAACATTAGAAGACAACAGTTTGTATAATGTTACACTTCAAGATTAAGGTAGAACCAAAATTTCGCCAAGAAGGAGAGAGAAAGAAAGAGAACAGACCGAAGAGCTGAATAATTTTCACGTACGTATTTTATTTCTTTTTGTTATTAAGCGTTTTTTTATAATAGACGTAAACGTAATCTCAAACGTATACACGGCGTAGCAAGTAAAACTATCGTAAGAAAATGCCGAGAAAGAATTATAAAAATAGTATCATCCTAATTTAAGAATGTTTAATGACTTTCGGTATGGGCTCCTCGCTAAGATATCGCCTCTTCGGCGACCATGAAGGCGGTTTGGGCAATTTAGGCCGCGGTACCGAAACCGATTGTTTGCGAGCCTTGCCGCGGGTCGAAGGCCGCCGTCGTCGTTGCCGTCGTCCTTTAGTCGCGGTCGATCCACCGCTTACCTTTTTCCCGCTGCTCCTCGTCCTCTTCTTTGTCCTCGTGCTCCTCCTCGTGATATTGCGTCTCGAGCTCGCGGTTTGATGAAGCTCGGGATCAAACCTGTCGAAATAATATACCACGGATGCTGTGCGATCACTGAGATACTTGAAATCGTAAACTTCCATCTCGATATTGCCTCGAGAGCGCTGAAAAGAGAGAACTCCGCGCACGTTCGTCTAATATAACTCGTAAGATAAAAATGCTACTTAATGACCCCTTCAATTCTCCAAATAATTATTTATGCATCATATCTCTCCTACGCAGCTTTCTTCCCCTCTTCCTCTTTTCCCTGTAAACCATTTAATCATGAAAAATTTGTCGAGAAGTAATTTATTGAGGGAAAAGCTCTCGCTCGCGCGCGGCCGAAGTTATATAAGTTATACGAGTTTCGCCCCCGGGGATTTTTTCCGGGGACCCGAAGTTATTTCCCGGAAAAGCTTTCCGAAGAAGAGGCACCTGAATTTGTTCCTCTTCTTAGCGAGTATACCAAAGTCTAAACCGCAACGCAAGGCGAGGGCCACGTCTCGCTGTAAAGTTTTGCTGGCCGCGATGTCATATTTGCTGCTGATGTGCGTCAAGATCTCCTTCTGGGAAAAGCCGTCGGACGGTTGCTCGGTGCGAAGCAAGTCGTAAACGAGGACGGATCGGCGCACCATTTTTTTCCTGCTTTTTGTCTTCTTGCTTTTTTTCTTTTCTCCCTGTTAACGGTGTGATTTATCACGGGAATATTCGTTGCGACTGGACGTAACCAAACGGTTCATAATGCCGATTAAAAACAACGTCGATCGATCGGCCGAGTGCGCTGAAATTCGGCGCGTCTGTCGTGAATAACGAACTTAGCGCTTTCACACACTCACACGCATTTATTACGTGCACATTAGCCCTTTGCGCTTCAATACCGCTGTATGTAGCGGCCAAAATCCAAAATTCCTTACAAAATTCGGAAAGCGCTGAAGTGGCGCCTATCTGCTCTTAAATTAATTTTAACCCTTAGTGCAAAATCATTTTTTCAGGACTATACAAAGAGAATCTGTCAGACCCGGGCAGCTTTCAACTACCATAACTTTGTTGAAAATCTGCAGTTTTTAACACATTTTTTTTCAGAAAAATATCACCTATATATTAAGCTGTCTTCAATAAAATAGAAATCTGTAAATAGGTTTTCGCAGTTTTGAAATTTCGGATCTTTTTTGCTGTTGAGTGATCGTTGAATACTCGTTTAGGTCTCGCAGACCCAACATTGTACGCGAACACAAAAAAAAATTAGCGCCCACTTAAAACTAATATACTCAAATTAATAATCATTATTTTATATATAAGTAACGATGTACAATTTTGTTAGGAGAATTTTTAAGTCTTGAATTTCAACGCGAATCAGTTTATTTGAATATTGTAATAGGTTCAATAAGAAGTACAATATAATTATTTTTACGATAACGATATTTTCTTCAGACATTTAAAAATATCGTATTTTGTATTAAATATTTTGTACTTTCTTATTAAGGACAATTATTAAATAATAAAAATATATTTTTCTTTGTGAAATCATATGAAATATATGATGCAAATAATTCATCTTCGTTTGATGAATTACACAAACACACACACATACGACCTCACTCTTGAAGATTTATATGTTAAAAATAAAGATATCTTCGAGATAACGTTCTTTTCTTCGGTGGAAGGTTAAAACTAGCGGTGACTAATTTAAATCCGAACCTAAGACTCGAAGGGCGCGCCGTAGCATTTTTCGAGACTTGTGAGAAGTTTTGCATGCACGAAAGCTACGGGTTAAGATCGTCATGCGACGTCTGCATCGACTAATTTTCTAAGACAATGTCTCAACTGAAGGACTTCTACTGATACTCGTTCAGCGACGCGATACTCGACTATGGATCCTCTCGGGACCTTTTCAACCCCGTTTTCATATCTCGCTCAGGATTACCCGAGTAACTCAAATTAAACGCCACGTGTCGTCGGCGGCGCAATTATTACGGCGATTATCATCGTCGTTTCCGTCGCGTGCATCGCGCGCAGAGTCCGAGAGGCGACCATGGCGAGGGCGTTGTATCGATTTCCATACATCCGCCACCGAGCTTTCGCGGATATAAATCGATATCCCGCCCTGCAGCGCGCCCGACATACATTTGTATGTATACATACGTGTGTGTATACACAGGCAAAAAGTATGTAATATCTAATACGAATATATACACACGCATGTACGTCGCGCGCGTGTATTTCCGCACATACGTATCTCAGGACTCTGTTCCGATACTTGGGGCACAGCTCGCTGTTTACCGAGAGGGACGCGGATGTTGGAGAGTTTAGAAGGAGCTCGGGTTGGAAGGACGGCTGGGCGACTTCGGGGGTGGTGATGATGGTGGTGGTGGCTCTCCGGCGAAGAGGACTGAGGCCTAGGTCGGTGGGTGCGGCGGAAGAGAGAACGAAAGAGAGAGAGAGAGAGGAGGAAAAGGAGGAGAAACGGAGGGAGATCGGTCTCGGTGTGCCTAGAAAGAGGGAATCCGCCTGGATGGCCGGCGACTCTGATTTCCGTCGGGAGTTTCGCCCTATCGAGCGGGGAAGAGCGACCGAGGCGAAGTCGCCTTTAATCATTCGATTGCCAACGCTGCGGATCCTTCCTCCTGCTCCACCTCGCCGGCGGAGCGATATCCAGGGTATTTCCAGGGTAGAATCCGCGCACCGGCGCGGACGCCGTGTTTGCTTATCATTCTGCCGATTGGACGTCGCGAAAAAACAAACGGCGGATTAATACGCGGCGCGTATCGCCGCGAGAGAACGAGGATCCGATATCGGTGTCGAGCCGCCGATGTCCGTTTCCGCGGATTTCAGTTCGCGGGGGTGTGAGAGGGAACGAGGGAGGAGAGGGATGACGCAGATTTAGGAGAATGCTCGTACACGTCTCTCGACTGCAAGAGCCTTCGACTCCGTGTGCGTCTATCTCTAATTACGAACGATTTCGAGAAGTGAAAATGTTCCTCTTTTCTTCCTTCCTTTCGTCTTCTTGTTCTTTCTTTGCGCCGAGCGAAGTGCCGAAGATCGGCGTTTCCAATTTCGTTCTTTCGTCTCGCCGACTAAATGTTACACGGCAGCAAGTCGGGAGCAAGAGGGAAACGATGACTTTATTGTATTAGCAGCGCCGGTAAAATATATTTGCGAAGATTGTTAAATATTAGGTCTAAATTATTACTTTCCGTCCCGTTGAGTAGCCCGTAAAGTTTTCTGCATTTCCGTAGCCGTGGTAGATCGAGGATTTCTCTCAATTTTTCCGAGAAGTTCTTTCCAAGAAAATTGGTGCGGAAACATCGACTCCTTTAAAAGAGCTATAACTACACTCTATCTTCAGAATTACGAACGCCGGTCGAGTGTCGAGCGGAATAACCTGAATTTTTTCAAGCGTCCAGAAAAAAAGAAACGTCCCCGGCGCGAATATGAAATAAAATAATACGAGAGACGTGTAATTAATTTCCCGACCGTCCGACCGGTCGCGCCGCTTTTCATCACGCGATGATCCCTTTTCTCTGTTCGAAGAAACACATTTTTATCACTGACCGATTTCTATCGTCAAATGCACGTGCGTGCGCGCAGAGAACTTTGTAGTGAAAATTGCTATGGAGTTTTGTAACCGAGGGATCGATCGACATTCTGCGGTAACTTTATGTATGCTTTTCATATTTTAGGAACTGAAATGTGCCATTACGAAATTTGCTTCTACACTAAGAAGAAAATATTTGAGAAATAAAATATATTTATATTTGATGAGAAATAATAACTTATTTATCTTTATATTGATGCAAAATATTTTTGAAATA
Source organism: Odontomachus brunneus (assembly GCF_010583005.1). Lineage (NCBI taxonomy): Eukaryota > Metazoa > Arthropoda > Insecta > Hymenoptera > Formicidae > Odontomachus > Odontomachus brunneus. The sequence continues at coordinate 400,798 of NW_022639558.1, read as the reverse complement.
AAAAAATGCACATTTTCGTAAAACCTTAGCCTTTCCTGAAAACAATCGTATATATTCTATTTAAATAAAAGAATTTAAATTTAACACGTTCGCGTTACCACGGTTTATCTGGGAAATTCTCTCCACAGACCACATCACATTTGTTTTTCTGTAATTATGTAAAGCAGACTTGGCTTATTTATATGTGGGTATACGAAGAAAAATGTCATTGTCATACATACATGACGTTGGTAGCGGACATGTTAAGTAAAATTGAAGATTTTACGTAAAGGATGAACTACAAATGAGAGATAGTGCGTCACACATGTGTATGTGTGTATACACATGTGTGAGGCTGATAACAAACGTGTTAAGTAAATATGTTATTAAAGTGCTTACCGAATAAATGTTTTCTCTCTTTTTTTATATTCTTTTTCTCGGTGCAACAAAATTCGCTATAGCCCCTAATCTGAATTCTCTTTTTTCAATGAAAATGATTCTTTCCAAATGTGATTTATAAACTTTCTGATTGACTCATGAGCATATTTATAGGCACTTTGATCAAGAAAAGAGAGTTCAGAATAAGGAAATACGTTTCCAGCGAAATTTACTGTGTTTCTTATCAAAATAGACTTTACTGACGGACTATTCCGGACTGACGCACTACTAGCGACTTAGAAAAATTGAAAAGAATTTATATGAAAAGAAATAATATTCTCTCTCACCCTCTCCTTTCCCCGCATGGAGAAAGAAAATCTCCCTCTGCATAATCCAAAATGTTTCAAGCACCGAGGATTACCAAACATTTTAGACCTTGTCCCGAAAACACATCAAGTGTCACCGACTGCAGGTCGGATAAAAGACGACGAACGACGGATTTGAGGAACAACGCGATCCTTAAACGAGGTTGACCCCAAAACCCCGACAGTTTGTCTTCCCTTTTCGTCGTCGAGACGGAGAAGAAGGAGATGGACGTCCCGGTTTCCCGGCTGCCTTTTTCCAATTGTGCCACCCCCATGCCGTGCGCCCAAGCCGGGGTCCTCCAAGTCGCGGCAAGTGGATTATTGATGGCACGAAACAATGGCGTAGCTTTGTTCGCCGTGTTCCCGCTCGCGTAATATGTGTTCCGCGCACAGTACGTACGTACGTCCGTTCGTCCGTCAGTTTTGTGCGTCACGAGTGGCACCGGGTATAAGCCGAACGAGTGGCTCTTCGCGCGGGTCGAGTCAAGCACCGTGCGGTACATCTGGCTGTCTGATCGGCGTTTATTAAAAATCATACGGAACTACAATCGACCGTGTTTAGACGCGGCCGTCAATCTACGACGGGAAGAATGAGGATTACTCGACGCGTAAGAGGCCGCATAAATTTTGCCGTCGTTTTGTGAAGTCGTTTTTCATGAAAAAACGCCCCGCCAATTGTAGCAATTAATGACGCGGTCGTTGAAAAGAAAGCACGTGGCCTAATATAGAGATAACGCGAGTTTTTTATTACCAAATCTTTATTACCGTATTTCGGAGCCATCCTCTATTAGGTTAAGTATAACGATATAAAGTGATCTTTCGATTAGTTTTTGTTTGACAAATGAACTCTATGCGATGAGTTCTGCGATTCGTCACACCAACAGAGACTAAACAGTTCCACCTGTTTTTTGCACCTTTTGATATGGTTTCGTTTAACTGAAGGACTTTTAACATCGATTTTTAACCATCGTCCTGGGTCTACCATTTCACTCCAAAAAGAGAAAAAGAGAACAGTCAAAACAATGAAGAGACATTCAGGGCATTCACTCTGTCAAACAAAAACCTAATCTATAGATTACTCTATACTGCCATACTTAACTTAATAGAGGATGACTCTGAAATATTCTGCAATAAAGATTTGAGTAAATCCACGTTATCTCTGCATTAGGCCACGTGATCTTTATTATATAAATCACTCATCATGTACGCACAGTAAAAAAGTGTGAGCTACAAATGTTCAAAGTGCGATATTCGTCTCATGTCCATTGACATACACAAACTACAAGAACAACCTTAAAAATCGATGTAATTAGGATTTTCTAATCATATTGATTCATTATTTATCGAGTATGTCATTATTTATTGAATATTCAAAGAATAAGTAATGACTACATTTTGGAGAAGACAAGTCGAGCCAAAAATTGTTCCTTACAAGAAAAAGTAAGCAAATTTTGTTCTTATTTTTTCAATGTTATCTTAAAATTGTCGCTTTTATGTTCATTATTATGGTTATAGAATTTATTAAATTCCGTAACTTTAATTTACATGTGCAAACATGAATATATATAATTCTGTATATTCAGAAAATTGTACTTCTCTCAATTTTATTCGGACCACGAAATTCTTCATCAGAAGCGTCTTTTGAGATTATCTTATGAAGAAAAAATTTTTACTAACGGGATATACGATATGCTTGGGCCTCAAAGAGTGAAACTTATTAGTAACCTAATAGTACTGCATGTTAGGGCCATTTTACCGGGTTTTTAATATACACATTAAAAAAGACGACGTGTAAAATAAAACGACGTATGTTCGGCCAACAATCTCGGCCAACTCACAAAACGAAAAGATACACTTGCGCTCGCGCGCGCGTCGACCTCGGAGAAAATGGAACAGAAGTCGATCTTCTCGAAACTCGAAGTACACGAATCGCGGACGAAATGTGTCTCTCCGCTCCGGCGGAACTATTCGCGAAAAGAGCTGAAAGTTTAGCGTCAGCTCAGAGTGTCGTTTCATCCCGAAGGATGGAGGGAAGAAGCTCCTTGCGACGATTTTATTGGTCTTTCTTCAAAGAGGCAGCGGCAGTAGCAGCCGCCGGTTGCTCCACCAGGGCGAGACGGGGTGGCACAAACGGGGCAAGGGGCGGTCAGAGCGAATTAATTCTTCGTCTACCCCTTCCCGAGAGGTTCTGATTCCGCGCACAAAAATGGTCTCCCAATTGATCAAAGGACTCCGCACGCAAGAAGTTCATCATGCATATTATTAATATGCGCGCGCGCTTGCACGCACGACCCGGCCGCCTCTTTGGCGGATTACGACGTGCGTGAAAATTTTACGGCGTGTTTGAAATAGCGGGATGGGAAAACGGATCGCGAGAAGAAGAAGTGCGCTCGCTCGTGAAGAAGAAATCTTTGCGACGATAAGGAGAGCCGCCGCTAGGGAATGCCGTGGTTTGGCTACGGCGAATTTTGCCATGGAGGTCGTGATCCAGCGTGCAAACAACCCTATGGGCAGAGGCTTCGATTTGCTATTCGCTGATGTCGACTATCGTGCATCCCTCGAGGCGCAAAAGCGGTGCTCACCGTCGAAATAAAGTCCCGCGCTATATAACGCTCGCAACCGCGTACGGAGAGAATTTTATAGTAAAAATTGTTATATAGGACTTTGCAGCCGAGGCATAGATCGGACATTCTGGAGTAATTCAGTATCCTTTCATGACATATATGTTACTTATACTTTGAGAACTGTAATTAAAAAATGTATGTTATTGAAAAATTCGTTATGTTTACTATGTTTCTTAGCAAGATAGATATTACTGACAGTTTATTCCTGAACTATTAGAAACACAGTAAAATTTAAAAGAATTTATATAAGAGAAAACATTTTATGATACTTTCTCCATGTAGCTGCTCCCGCACAACTATATGCATAGATATGATTTATAGGTTCCTACACTAAGAAAAAAATATTTGAAAATTTATTTTGTCAGATATAAAGTCTGTGAAATAAAGTTTATCTTAGGGAATAAACTTTATATCCCCGCAAACAAACTTTAAAGTATTTTTTCCTCAGTATACGGTATTTTTATTTTAATAATATTAATACATCTCAAAGAAAAGGAGAGAGAAAGAGAGAGTAGAGAGAGAGAGAGAGAGAGAGAGAGAGAGAGAGAGAGAAAAGAAAGCTTGAACTTTTCAACTGATATAATAAATCAACCGCCAACGGTAGACTCCTCATGTTTTCGAGATACAAAAACAGATAGCGTGATGTGTAATAAATTTTGTAACATGTATACCACTTCAGCACGGCAGCATGATGTTCTCCGAGCGCGATTGAAAAATTTAACCAGCTAATAGCTCGCGGTCTAATTAACCGACTTCGCGACTCCCTCGAATGCACCGTTACCGCCGCATCAGCCCGACGAATTTCCGCGAGACGCATCCCCCGAGCAACCGCGTAACCGGTAGCACACAGTCAAGAAGTAAAACACCGCATCTCGAGGATGTGTCTTCCGCGCGAGGAAGTGATGCAGATAAATTTCGAATTAACGTGCTAGATGTTTGAGCACCGCGCCCGGAACCTCTCCTGGGGCTGCGAGAAAGCGACGGGGGTGGCTTGACAGTGGCTGGTGGCTCGGAGGGATTCAATATAATCGCGCAATAAAATTCACTTACAAGCTATAGCCGCGCAGGCCCCTTCCCCCCGCGTCAACCCTCCGTAGCCCGACTCCACCCTACGCTCTTTTGCCCCTGCAACCCCGAAAGGCGAAGCTTTATCCCCGCGTAGCGGCAAAGCGCCATGAAGTATTGCCGGTTTGAGTTCCCAACCGAAATTCACGTTCGCCCCCCTCGGCACCCTCGGCGGAGGGTCGATCGAGCCGCGAGTTTATAACACGCCTACTTTTCCGTAAGATCTCGTGATTTCATCGATCGTGTCGCTGCGACACGTCACGCGGCGCGATTTCTGTCTTCGAGCATCCCCAAAACGCGAGTGCTCCTTTCGCGTACTTCAGGGTATTGATTGTGTATCTTTCTCGTATCTTCGCGTAAACTCGCGAAAAGTGACAAGTTCAGTTGAATTCGTCAATGAAACAGTTCACTTTCCGCGTGTTGAAAGCCGTGATTGTTTCATAAATATTTTAACTCAAAGAGTCAATCTATTTGTTTCCTAGAACTTTAAGATTAGTGTTGGGAGCAGTTTCATCGAAGGCAGGGATATAACTGGGAATTTTAGAAGCTGAAAGCACGAGAAAATAAGATTGTATGTTAACTAAATGATTTTATTCGATAAAGAGAAAACATCTCATGAATAGCACGCGCACATATTGATTTCTGAAAAAAACAACTCCGTTGGTGCAATTGAATTTTCTGTTATGTGGAAACCAGATGAAAAACTCGGCTGTAGGAACAGAAAGATTCCTGGAGGAGGTTTCTACTCAGTCGATTGCTCTCAATTACCCCACCTGAGTTTTAATACAGCTAAATGCTCGGACAATGTTTTCGAGCGGCAGATACATTGTTCCTCGTCGGCAAATTTTCCGCTTGGTTCCCATTCAGTTACGTGAACTGAAGTTTCCTTCCGTGAAATGGGTGCAATAATTAACATCGTCCATTTCCGTTGAGATCGTCTCGCGAAATTCTTGGTGCGGCTTGGAAAACGTCGCGACTCATCGCGGATTTTATCTCGATTGTGAATTCGTCAATGGCACTCTTCACTCCTCACGAGTTCAAGCTGGGGGAGACGATGCACGGTCGATAGCCTGTTCCGCGTCGCTCAGACTTCGAACGCGTCGCGTTCGTTCAATATCCGGCAGAACGCCGTCATTGAGGCGAACGTTTCACGGGAGACAATTCACGGGCGAAAGCACGATATCACGGCGATTAATCGACGACGCGGCTTCGGAGGTGCCTTCCATTAAATCGCACACTCTCGGCAACGACGGTGCCGGTGATGTATACCGGCGCTGGCCGATGAATACCGACTGTTTGCATAGGTCCGAGGTGCGCCGACATGTGTAGAGGGATACGAGGAGGAGGACGCCCGACGACGACGGCCGGGGTAGAATCCCGAATCGTCCGGGGAGCGGTCTCGAACGAGAGAGAAAAAACGAAAGAGAGAGAGAGAGAGAGAGAGAGAGAGAGAGAGAGAGAAGAAGAGAGAAAAGGAGAGAAAGAGAGAGAGAAACAGAGAAAGAGAGGTACAACGTCACAGCGGACCCCTCTGTGTACACTCAGCTGCCGACTGGTTTCTGCACGGACCCCTTCGCCGTGAGTCCCGATATTGCGGAGGCTGGGCCTGAACCCAAGCCACCCCGCCTTGACGATCATCCCCGCGGTCTTCGTGCGCCCGTCGGAGTCTTCGAAATCCTCTCGAGCGCTATTTTTCGCTACCTCGTTGTGCGAGGTTCGAGTGGAGGCACCGCGTATCTCCTCGATTCTTCTACGCGAAATACTATCTCCCTTCTCTGCCCCTTGTATTTTCTTCGCGGTCGCGTAAGATGGCGGAGCTGCTCTCCCTCGGGGGAGACGCGAAGACCCGAGGCATCAGCGCATCGAGTCGAATCATCGGGACGACCTATTACTCGAGTCTACGGTTCTCTCCACCAGCGTAAGTAAGAGGCAGCGCGCAAGTAGACGCCAAGAGTTGGGGTCCAGACAGCGAGGGGGCGAACGAGTGCACGCTTCGTCGAGCGTGAACTCGCGATATTGCCTTCAAACGCTACATAATTGCGGGAATTCGACGTCGCGGACTTTACCTGCCGCTCTCCCACTCGTGCCTCGTTTGTGCCGACGACGTCGAGTGAGCGCGCCCCGCCAACCGGAGACGCGACTCAAACGGGGCTGCTCCGCGACGTTTTCCACGCGGAGCCGAGCTGTAGCGAGAGCTTCACGAGTTGCGGATAACATCTCGATGAAAATGAACGACGTTGACATATGCAGTGAAATTATTGATCTATTACGCGCGTTATTTGTGGAAAATTTTCTTCTTATCGATTGAAATCATTTGATTAATATGCACGGAGAAGACAAGTGTCCTATTGATACGAAATTCGGATGTAATAAACGAACCAATGTGTTTCAGTTAAAGGACACGGAATTTCTGATTTTTAGAATCACAGATTTGAATCATAAAAGCCACAAAAATTCTGTGTCTTTCGACCAAAACGTGTTGGTTTGTTCGTTAAAATCAAAGGAGGATATCGCCAAGTGGCGATATTTGTTCGGACACAACCATTCTTGGCAAAACTCTCCAAAGAGGCAATCTGAACTTAAATATAAGGAAAAACAGCAATAAAAATTCGAAATTTTGAATGTATCCTGGTCAAAACTAGAAAAAGTATGCTCAAGTCACAAAAATTAATTGAGTCAGTTTGGTTATTGAAATAGAAAAAGAATAAAGATACACGCAGCTAACAAATCGTTGTAAGTCAAGAAAGCTGTGTGAGGAATCATTTACAAACAACGTTACTCTATTGTGACTATAGTTCAACAATGTGACTATAGTTGTGTGTGGGCGCTTCATATAGTTGCCATCAGGGTGCATTTTCTGGTTTTGAAATACACCAAGAGTTGAGATACACTTAAAAGTCCGGATCTTTATTGTTACATTTCCTCATATTTAAGTTCAGACTGTTTTTGGAGAGTTTTGCCAAGAATGTTTGTGCCCGAATAAATATTGGCCATATTCCTTTACATTAACTTTAAACCACAAACGTCACGTTAAGTTAAACCAAACGTTCATGTTATTTAAACCACAATTTTTTCTTCGTATATAATTCTATTTTGTTGTGCTTCTAATTCCTAATTTACAGTTGTTCCTCAGTTATTCCCGGTTATTAAAATAATTATTAATCTCAATATTTCTGTCTTCAATGAAACTGGTTCTAACACTAATCTAAGACTTCTAGGGAATAAACAGAGTAATTTCTCAATTAAAAATGTTCATGAAATAATCATGGTCTTCAACGAGTTAATTTTTACGTAACAATCCATTCAACTGTACTACAAATTACTGCATCGACCATACAAAGAGAATAATGTTAATCTTTGTGCGTCGTTCGCACTGCGACACACAATTACGATTCTTTTTTATTTTAATTTTTTTTTTAAAGAAAGAAAGGTCGTTCACGCTTGAATTTCTTGTCTCGCATTCCAGTTGTGCGTCCATGCACCTCGCAGCGATCGTCCGCGAGGAGTCACGCACCATCTTAAAGTCACCGTCTCTAAATTCTCGCGACATGCGGCGCGAGACGTGGCGTCTAATGCGCAAGCAACCACGACGGATTTATGGTAGCTGCAGGACTCTTGCCGAGGAGCAGCAATGCGCCCAGCGTTGCGTTTGGTCCTGCGAGAGCGAGGAGCTAAAATGGAAATCCTTGCCGCTGGTTGGCTGGATCTAGCTCCGCCTTTCGTCCTTGCCCCGGGACGAACTACGTATGTTACACTACGCGCTGTTTAAGCAGATACGTATACCTAAGCGCGCAGCATGCTGCTGCCGTTGCTGCCGTTGCTGCTGTTGCTGCCGCTGCTGAGCATCGGAACCCCGTATAATAGCGGGCCCCCTTTCTCCCGGCGTCGCTCGACCCCGGAATACAGGCTCGCGTTATGGGTTTGCGTAGCGGTGTGTAATCCGCGTCTCGTAAGTTCGTAACGCCGGGATTAAACGCCGCCCGAGAACCCGAAACGAATCTATACGCCGTGTACCCATTCGCGGGACTTAATTCGAGCCTCGGCTAACGTCGCTCCGCAGGGGAGCACCCGGTCGTCCAACGACTCTATCTCGTGTCGCTGAGACGCGAAAAATCAGCTGCATCTCTCTTCGCGCTACCCCTTGGGTCCCCTTCTTGCCTTTTCGCACTTCAAGTATGACGTGCGTTATTTGAGAGAAAGATAGACAGAGAGAGAGAGAGAGAGAGAGAGAGAGAGAGAGAAACTTCGTTGCGCTTGTTTTACCATTTTTGCCACCCACGTCGGAATTTCGCGATCTCTTTAATGCGGCCGATGCAAAATATCGTTTAATTCAACGAGGCGACCCGCCCCCACGGGATTAACGCGCAACTCGCTCGTTTATTATTTGCACGTCGCGGGAGAGTTAAACGCGCGTAACTTAAAATTATATCGCGCCGCGAGAGCGAGAGGTCACAATTATCCGGGCCAGCGAACGATAACTTTTCGCGCGAAGCGCTGCGCGCCGCGCGATCATTTTTATCGAGCGTGTATTTTCCAACGCGCCGCGGCCGATGAATTTCATTTGCGTATACACATCCCGCTTATAAATATTTATACACTCATTTCCCTGCAAGTAATTTACTCTCGTGATTGGTTTATGCCGCAGCGTTATTCGCCGCGATTAACGCCCCGTGAATTATTTTCCGCGGCCGCGTGTTTACCCCCAGCGTGATTTTAAGGGCGAGGGGTCAGCCGGTAAAATAAATTCGCCTCGTGGACGATATCGGGCTGCGAGAACGAAGGTGGGAAGAAGAAGTGTACATGTGCCGGTGACACGAGTGACAGAATTATGCGCGAAATGCTACGCGAAAAGCGCGACGACGACGACGGATCATGAAATGCCATTCGTCTTGACATCGATCCCCGTCGTTGATTTTGCTCTCCCCCTCCCGCCCCTCTCTCTCTCTCTCTCTCTCTCTCTCTCTGTCTCTACTCTACTCTCTTTCTCTCTCTTTCTCTATCCGCGGCGTCAAGATAATGCGACTGTGATCGGCACGATGTGCTCAATGAAACGGCACAATATTTGAACCAGCCACCACCCCGCGCGCGCCTCCGACCCCCTGCAGGCTACGCTCCTCCATTGCTAGACAAATATGCTCCGAGTCAACATTCGCAGTACCGAATACAGCTACGTCTGATTGTGTTCCCTGCCGGGACGGGGGTGAAAGAAAGACAGACATGCAGACAGGCAGACAGACAGATGCTTCATCGTGCCGGTATACGTGCTCGTGTGTACGCGGCATTCTGCTCGTCCGCACATCGTCGATTCCGGAATCACGACGAAGACGGCTCGAAAAGTGTCCGCGATGAGAATCAAAGCGGCCGACAACTCTCAAAGTCCCTCGCCGCGTGAGATCAACTTGAACATGAATCTTTTTAATACATACTTGAAAAACCCGTGATTGTCCCACAGGAATCGCGGTATATTAGTTATGTGGCACGATTTGATATTGATTTTTTTAATATTTCTTTAAGATTTCTTTAATATACACACAGAGGAAATTCTATTTCTGCTAAGAAAAGCGATTACTCATTTTATCTTTTTTCTTTTAAGCGATGGTCATCTTCAATAAGAAATATTTCCTTGATGATACTTATAAGATGTAGTTATTCCATAAATTTAACAAAGGCTCGTTATCAAAATGTATTCAAAAGAAGAATTTTTTCTCTTTACTCTAAAGTATTATAATGTTTTCTTGAACAAAATGTTAGCTCGACTATGTAACAAATAATTTAATATTCATTGAAATGCTAGGACTCACTAGGATTCAAAATATTTTTTTGTATAAATTTAATGAACGTGATGAACCTACGACAGATTTGCTGATACATAAACTTGCGAAATACTTGAAGAAAGTAGTATTTACTTAAATGCAGTATGCATTTTTCGATGATGTGTATGCTTGAGAAATCGCGGAGTATAATTGACCGTAGTTATGTAAGAATGAATGAATCTCTAACCTACAGAATTATGATTTTCGAGTTTCTGTTACTAATAGATAAGTCTACATGTCTTTAAAACAAAAAAGAACCAAGCTTTATGGATACTAAAAATTAATTAAAAACAATTTTTATTTCTACTAGTTGCGCCTTTTTTACCCAATTTTTAAGGATTAAGCTTACTAATGAATATCTTTAAAGAGAAGAAAATTACTTGACTTCTTGAACGATAGCGAAAAATTTTAGTGCTAACTATACTTTTCAAATCATGTGTCAAATTTTCATTTTCATTCTTTTCGAAGGCAACTCCATGTGGGTTGGATTATTCTTGCATAACTATGGCCAATTTTTATTTGGTAGAGTATTTATTACTTTTTTCATAAAAATTGAGTATTATCCATGAATGAGAAGAAAGTTGCGGACTGATCGTGAAGTCGGCCGGCGGAAGAAAGGCGAATATCGCTGACTTGATTCAATCAACAATATGGTAATCCCCGCTCCGATGACAAGATCGTCTCGGCGGAGCGCCGTAAAAGCCAAACAGAAAACCGCCCCGCCGGTCGTTTCGGAAATTAAGTTCCTTCGCCTTTGGCGCCCGGAGTCCACGGGGATCTAATTATCAGTTTGGGAACTTTCGAAATTAATAAAACTTCGTCTGCTCTCCGCTCCGCTACCCCGTCCCTTACCCCGCCGCCGTCCTTGCCCTCGGTCGCTCTTGTTATATTACTCTTGGAAGTAAAACCGACGTTCTCCGAGAACGGAGGGGAGGGTTCAAGGAAGAATCACGGAGAACGAAGGAGGAAGATTGGCGAGGGGGTTGCTCCCGGAGGGGAAAGACGAGAGGGTAGGGTGAGGCGAAAGCGGCGACTGGGAATTCTACGGGAGTTTCAGCGGGGTTCCTCCTGCCCCTCTGCGGAAGGGGAGGACTCGCGACCAACGCGAAAAAGCAGGCCAGGCTTCTCTCTCCGCGCTGCCGACGACAGTTCGCCGATAATTCGAAACTTGTCGCAGCATCCCTCCTCGTCATCTCGCGTTTCCGTCGCGCTTGTCTGCGAATTTCGTGCTGTCGGCTGGCTGTCTGCCGCGACGAGTTCGGCTTTGAGGTGGCGTTCACGACGAGCCACGGGCTCTTGCCGGAATATTTACAAATCAAAGAAAAATATAAATTTGCAGAATGCAATCGCGACTAGTGAGCGAGGGGAAGATGAGTGATTTATTCGGGAGAAACGTGATAAACTAGTTAAAATAACTAGTTCGAATAGAGCTAATTCGAACAACTCGTCATCACGGTAAGGTATTAATCTCTTTGGTATCTGTGGCTTTGCAACGCAGATAAATAACTTGGTGCCGCGGCCCTAGGTGGGTTCGTTTCCGACGTCTCGTGAACATTTCAAGTTTGAAACAGGTAGTTCCTCTCCCTGAAGGAATGGACTGAAACGTTCACGAAACATCGGGAACCTTTCAGCACACCTCTTCAAAGTGAGGAACTTCCTGAAACCGTCTCAAACCGTCTCGGTTATCGGAGCAAGCCTCGGGAAGCCAAAGCGAGTACTAATCTTTGTGTTAGAGGAACGGCGCAAAGGCATCGCGCGAAACCGCGATTCGCAACGACCGAGATTCGTTCGTTAGACGTTTAGGCGCGAGAAGACTTCTCGTATCTTTTTTGTCAGAACGTTTAGAGTGATCGAAAACCGAAGTAACGCCTCTGTAGCGATGACATCGAGAGTCCTCGACCCGCCACGTGGGACGTCCGTACCTCCTTCCGTTCTTCACTGCACTCCGGGTCACGCGCAACACGCGAGTACACCGCGGCACGCCCGGGAACTCGAGAGCCCTGGAAGTAATTCGGTGTCACGCCAAGCTGCGGTTTTACATCGGGACTGGAGTGTCCCATTGATACACTTCGGCCACCGTTATGACGTTTTGCAGCGTCCCTTCATATCTCCCGTCTATGTGCTCCGTTTGTATTTTGTAATTTCGCGAGTGTGTCGTGAAAGCATCAATATCACATTTGCAACGTGTCGCAGATGTACATCGCTATTTATCATACCACGTAATTTCGCGAAAGCCGCGTTTGTTAAGCGTTTTACTTTAATTATTAATATACACGTACGCATCGTGTTGTTGTGCTTTTTATAATCATGTGTCGAATACTCTAAATTTCTTAGAGTGAAATTCCACTGTAAGCTGGGAGCGATAATATAAAAATATAAATAAATATATAATAAAATTAGTAGTAATATTAATATTAAAATAATATTAATGAGTATATAAACATTTTAATATATATATATATATATATATATATATTTATATATTTATTTATATATAATGAACGGAAGCTTACAAGGATAAATATTAAACTTAAATATAGAATGGATTTTTAACCTATACTCAAATAAAGTTTACAGACGGTTAGAATGAATTCAGAGTAAAAGTAAAATCTCAAATAAAAATATTCAATTTTTTAGAGTAATCTACACTTAGTCGAGAGATTTCAAGGAGAGAAACAATCTAAAGCTGCTTCAAACCTAAATAAAGATATTCAGATTTAGAGTGAAATTTAGGTTTCGAATAAAAATATTATAACTCGGCGATTCAGAGTCTCGGAGAATCCACTTTGTGCGAGTAAAAACTTCATCAAATTCAAGCAACTTGGCTCTGCTTTTCAAATAGAATTTCATTCAGAAAAATTTAGAAAGTGAGAGATGCCATTTATTTCAAAGAGTAATAGATAATGGTGCGAAAATTGCCTGATATCGACCGTATCTCACGGTGCAGTCTTCGGAACATTCCTTAATGAACAGTCAGTCAGTCGACTGATTTCTGAGGATTATCAGCACGGTGTAAACGCAAGCATCCGTGTTGTTGGACTCGCGCAATAATACCGAATCATCATCAGCAGACAGCATCAACACGCGCCAGCCGAGATCGATTCTTATCGGCGTGTCTACGGGCAGTCTCTATATCTAGACCGACGAATCGTTATTCAAATCCCCGAAGTAAATTGGGGGCAAACCGAGCAATATGTAGCGTTTAGCCGGCATTATTCGCGACCCTTGATCGCGTCGGGGGCGCACTGATGCCGAGGATGGAACAACCGACTCCCCCCTTTAGCGGGGTGTCTCTCCTCCCTCCCTCTCTTCTCCTTCCCTCCACAATGCCCCGATACCCGGCGGGCACAATGAGAGATTCAGCGGGGTATGAAGCACCCCACATGCTCGGTGCGCATTTAACGCGACCGACCACCCCCGGCTCGACGCGTTCGCCGCGCAGTCTCGCCCCCTCGTGCGCTACCATTTCCAGGAGGGGTGCTAAGCCTCGCTGTCGCTCAAGATTACCGGCTCCGATTTGCTCGTCGTATGCCGCGGCGAGTCCGCGACGAGTCTGCGTCCGGGACCCCCAAAACCGCCGTCACCGACGTGCCCTTAGCCGGGGGTGGCACGCGACCTGCAAATCCCCTCGCCCCGAGGACTGTCAATCCGGTAACGATTGCGGGCGATCGTGTTTTCTCTTCCTTCCGTTCCACGCGATCGTGAGAAGATAACGCGCCTTGAAACACATTTTAATGAGACCATCGGTGCGAACATCCGGAAGCTACCGGCGGTATTTACATCCTTCTGAAAAGCCTGGAATCCAGAATGGACTCTATCATCTGAAGGCCGATCTTCCCTCCGTTTCGCGCGCCACACGACAGCCTCGGAGGGAAAGAAGATGAAGAAGAGAAAGAAGCGTAGATGCGCCGGGCTGACGGAAGAGGCCAGTCTCCGCGCGCGGGAGATGAGTGCGGGAGGACGAGTGAAAACGCCTGGCGGAGAATCAGCGAGAAGAGGGCGAATTAAAATTCATGAACGCTTCGAGCTGCGTCGAAATTAAAATTCATGGCGGAATTATCGCCGGCTCTCCTTCTCGAAAACAAAGACGCGAGCTCAGGTGCTTCGCGCATTCGCAGGCCGCGAACTGACTTTCTCGCGGCTCTCTCTTAGAATTCTCGCGGATCTCCGGTGCGCTCCAGACACTACGCATTATATATATATATATATATATATATATATATATATATATA
>NW_022639558.1:378360-384853 GCF_010583005.1 Odontomachus brunneus | reverse complement strand
TATATATATATATATATATATATATATATATATATATATATATATATATATATATATATATATATATCGTACTGGGGTTAAATTTTGTTCATTTTGAGATGAAGATAACTATCACTAAATCAGGTATGTTTTTGCTGGTTGTTTTCTTTTTATTTTTGGCGTACTTTGGTTTTGCTTTCTTTGTGCATCTTTTTTACATGCCAATTCATATACGAATTACAAACTATTTTCAATAATTTATATTATTTGTTGTTATTTATATTATTTGCTGTTATTTTATACTATATTTCTGTAATCTATATGCTTGAGAGGATGATGCCCCGGAGCACATAATAAATTAAGCTTTCTCGTTCGTTCTCGTTCTCGTTTAACAGTTTTTCCACGCTGCTTCTCGATTTCCGCGTGGTGACGCCGAGACGTCGAGCCTAAAATTCTCTCCTCGGGCCCTCTTCTCACCCACTCGGCGTGATCCTTGAATGACCCAACCGGACAAGGACTGCTGCGCTGGCTCGCGCACGAGAGAACACACCGCTCCGGTCCAGGAGCCACTTCATTACCATCCGAAAACCGGTTAGCGCAATCTATGCCGTGGCCTACGGTATCCTACACGGCTACTGCCGTCGTCGAAGAATACAAGCCTCCAAAGCGCTTCCGTCTCTACCTTCGCCGTTAATCAAGTGCCATCGCTTAACCTATCATTGTCTCTTCGTCGGAATTTCACTCGAACGGAATAACGTTCCTTGAGAGCCAAGCGTTTTCCCTCATATTCTCGTGGCAAATATTTCATCAACGTAATCAGGATGACGATTAAATTGTACAGTGAGTTGCAAAACGACGCAATGAAGGTGGAAACTCATTCAACTGTCCAAATTGAGAATGATCACCATAACCGACTTATGTATTAATAATACAGTTGATAGTACAATTAAAAATAATAAATAATAATAATAATTGATAATATAATTGTTGGATAAGTTGGTCACATAGCAGTGACTCTCAATTTGAGTAGTTTGGTGAGTCTCTAACTTCAATGTCTACTCTTGGAAAGTATTCATTGACAAGCTCTTAAAAAATGGGTGAAGAAAACGCAACTAATAAAAAATGGTGGAACCAGTAGAAAGCAAATTATTTTCAATAAATTTTAAGCATTTATAAGATTAGGATCTTTTTTGTTTTATGTAGAAAGACATACCATAGATATATACCATTAACCTCGATTAGTAATAAAAATTTGAAGATCATAATTTTGTGAGTTGGAGCATTCTTGCATTATTATTCTTACCAAATATATTCAATAATTCATAAATGTTATTTTATGGACATGACTTTTTACTGCGATGTATTCCGCAAGAATTTTGGGCATACCTTTTACTCGCTCTTCTGACGTCATTAATCAAGATGGCGCCACGGCGAGAACACAGAAGTTTTAATCGTTACGTCGATACTGTTCCATATGTCTGTTCTACGCGTGAATCTTTCCCGGGGAAAGCCGTCTCGAGGACACGTCTCTGCCGCGCCGAGCACTTCCCACTTTCCCTAATTGCAATCGCGTTATAATTAAGGGAGTATACGCGCCCGCTAATTATACCACTGTACAACAGCGCGAAGCGCTTCTCGAGGACCGATGAGGGACCTGGGAACGTGCACTCGAGGTATTCGTGAAATCTCGCGGACAGGTACGAGATGAGGGAACCACGAGGGATCGAGTGTCGTTCTCAGCGAGGGACCGAATCTCTCTCTCTGGCTCTCGCTCTCCGCTTCTTTTTCGCCGCTCGTTTTTGCCGTCTGGGGCGTTGGATAAATAATCAATATTGGCAGAATCGTCGAGTAAAATGATTATCGCGGTCTGAGACACGGCTGCGCGAAGTGCGCGCGCTAAAATTTCGCGCGTTCGCGGGCACGGAATTAGATCCGTGTAAATTCGCGGCTGGCGCGCTTCATCCACCTTACGAGTGCAGAAGTGTGCTCGCTCGAGCGGCTGGCTCGTAATTTGCACGGGGTCGGATGTGTTATGCAACAATGTAGCCACGCGCTGTGATATAACGCCGTTGCGGCACGCTCAATTCGCGAGGTCGGAGCCTCTGCTTCGGATGGTCGCAAGTTGCGGCGCGCCACCGCGGTTGTAATTATGCGATTGAGGCGCGATATTACTTGGAGCGACGCGTTATTTCGCGCGAGAGTCCACGACGGCGAGACGAGGACGACTAGACGAGGACGCACCTCGAGGATTAAAACGAGGCGACGAGATCGAACTGGCACAGCGCGTCCGAGTTTTTAGCCGATACGCCGTACGATTTTACTCCGTCTTGGCGCGCGGACTGCGTGGTTTTTTTCTCTCCTTGTTAGCACTTAATTAACTTACCACTGGCCCGACCAGTCTCCGCGGAGATGAGACGAGAAATTTCCTCTCGCTCGTACTCGTCGCCGTCGTCGCTCGACGACCAGCCTCGAAGAGAGAAAAAAAGAAGAAGAAAAAAACATCCTACGCATACGACGCAACATCAATAAAGCGCAGTTCCGAGCGGCGCGCTTTTCCAAGAATACCGCAGAAATATTAATGAAATATTAATGTCGACACCTCGCGCCATTAGTGCTGACGTGAAAATAAAGAGACGAAGAGGAGAAAAAAAAAGAGAGGCACGCGCGAACGAAGTAGAATCGTGCGCACCTTCGCGTGCTGAAGTGCAAGATAAAAATATTTAACGGAGAGAGAGATGGCGGGATTTTTTTTTAGAGGAATAGAGAGAAAAAGAGAGAGAAGTGAGTGACGTAATCGATGCAGATATTTCCAAGATAATTTCGATAATAAGACGCTCAAATTAACCCGGTTATCACCGTCACTGAATCGCATCTGCTACACGTTACCGTTCTAAGTGAACTAATTTAGATTTATCCCGGATGACTTTTTTTTCTTGTACACTCGTTTGCGCCAAACAGTCTGGAAATTATTGTTCGAGTATCTCGAACATATACATAAATTCATACACACATCACTAGTGATGGGAATTAGCGAAATTGCATTTTTCGTTACTAAATTTTGTTCCTATGCTAGAATTCTGTAATTCGTTATTGGAGTTAACGACAGTTTCGTTATCGTTGCGTAACTTTGCTACAGTATACAAAAGCTGCGCAACGATAACGAAACTGTCGTTAACTCCAATAACGAGTTACAGAATAGAGCTACTGAACTGTTGGACTTGGGTTATACACGTCTTAAAGATTTTCTACGCAGAATTGAACGATATTTTAGAATATAGAATATATAGATATTTTAGCTACAAAAAGTACCACTTCCAATATCACAGAATCCTCTAAATATTGTCTGAAATATTTTTGAGTACGAGTGAAAAGTCAGTCGAATTCGAGTAACTCGATGGTCACACTTTGCCTTTCGAGATTTAGGAAGTGAAATTGACAGAACAGTGCGCTGAATGCACGTTAGAGTCTCGAAGCTTTCAACTGCAACAACTTGAAGCGCTGCAAATTCGCTCGATAAAAAGTGCGCAAAGAGTTTTGCGACCGAATATACCCGAATAGAAGTTTCAATCAACTCCACTTCTCGAATGTGTCTCCAAGTGTAACTTATAACTTTCTAACGCACGATCTATCCAATATCACGGCGTCCATCTTCTCCTCCCAACATATTAATCCGCGAGCTGTCTCAACATGTATCGGAAATCGTCGCGTCCTTTCCCTCGGGGCACACGTTCCGTAACGACGATGGCATAAGGATTCACGACGTGGTCGCGTGTATATATCATCAACAAATACATTGTGTTCCCAAGATATCACGCATAATTAACAATAAACAAAAACGGCGCGTGTCAACAGCCTCGAAATTTTACTCATATAGACACTCCGCGGCGTCTGT
The DNA here is from genome assembly GCF_010583005.1 of Odontomachus brunneus. Taxonomy (NCBI): domain Eukaryota; kingdom Metazoa; phylum Arthropoda; class Insecta; order Hymenoptera; family Formicidae; genus Odontomachus; species Odontomachus brunneus. The sequence continues at coordinate 380,982 of NW_022639558.1, read as the reverse complement.
TGACAGGCGGTACATATCGACGCGCGCGCGTTCTTCATCCGCGGCTGGAAACTGGAGGAGAATACGTCTGTTTGGCTGATAACGCAAATCGATGACGGATTGCGCGACGGCGTAAATACGCGTTACATTTTGGCGCTGACGGCCAAACTAATTCCTATTTGTAATGCGTTATCGTGCCTGCAATACCGTTGCGCTGCGTGCCGCTATTTGTCATCGCGCCCGACTCGCCACGTTAATATTACGTAACTCGGGGGCGCGCCGCTTAGGGTATTATCTATTATTGACGGCGGATTATTTCGTTCGCGGCTCGGCTCAATAATCGCAACGAACGGCGAAAACGACGGGCCGAAAAGTACGTCTCCGCGCGCGCGGGGCGGATATCGGCCGCACACTTCTCGCGTCGCCGCGCAAATTTCAACGCGCGATTTCAATATGCGCGGATACCTACCTCAAGAATAACCGCGTCGACTTTACGACGTTCGTCGCGCGGGACTAGATGTGAATTGATTTACCGTTTTCTCGGCTTTCAAATCACCGACGCGTCTTCATTTATCGCTTCTCCTTCCTTTTCTCTCCCACGTCGCCGAGATAGCCGGCGACGCCGCTCCGCGGCCCACGTGTAAATCGCGCACACGTTCGCCTCTCAGCCTACATATATCCTTGCATAATCGTGCGCGAATGTCGATGCATTCGCGGAAACTTGAGCGGCTAGCCGCACTCGACGTGAATCCTTTGAAAAATAGACACACTAACGCCTAATCGTGTTCAAATAAAATATCACACATCATTCTTCCCAGAGATGAATTCTTTTCTTTCATTTTTTCTCCGAACATTACGAACCGAGCACTCTTGCGAAATATCCGTGCGGCTTGCTCGAAGAGCCAGCGCGTCGGAATGAAATGGACGCGACGGTTCCGCGGGGAAATCGCGAGCGCGAGATGAGCGTCGAGAGGATCGGGAGTTCGACGGCAACTCGCGCGATTCATACGGAAGATCGTGATCGCTTATCCGCAGGTCGAGCATGTAATCTGGTTTTAGCAGACGCCCGCGAAACGCTTTGTATTAGTCCTGCACATATAGACACGTTCATTCCGCGCGACAGAAGTTTGACGACAAAATATTTGTCGTTCAAACAGCACCCGGGTCCTGGAAGTCCCCTATGCCACATCCAGTCGTGGCGCCGCGACACGCGGATTTCGGCAAGTGTCTCTCTTTCTCTCTCTCTCTCTCTCTCTCTCCCTATCTGTCTCTCTCTTCTCTCCTTTTCCTCCTGATCCTCCTCTCTCCCTCCTTCTCCTTTCGTCGCGTCGACAATAACGCCGCGAAATTAAATGCGATGCCGCTCTGACTTGATAGCCGGGGATTGGAACCGCTATAATTCCCCGCTGAGTTCAAACTTTGCTTGAAGATATGTTGCAATAATCGTTCATTTCTAATAATTGACGTAAAAGTCATGTATTTAATCGTGAGTTCACGATGTTGAAGAAAGAAAGAGAGAATCCTGACTTCGTTGAGGAGTCGAACGCCAAATTTCGATTTCGAGCTCGAGTCATTTACGACTTTGCTGGTCGCGCATAAACTTGAGATTCATGCGACGAATGGAGAATGAAATAACAAGACGACGACACCCCCGATTATATCTGGAAACTTGCACGAGCCTCTGAACAACGACGAGCTACACGAGCTCGTCGGGCTCTCGCGGTGATAACGCGACAAAGATTATTGCATGACGAGAAGTGTGTAAAACGGCGGGATTACGACAGCAGACAGCTGCGTTTAATTTAAGACGCGATGTGGCATATCATTAACTTGGTATTTAACACAAAGATAAAGCGTGCGCGCGTGCTCGCGCGAGAACGTTCATAATTCTCGCGCCTAATTCACGTTCTACGTGTAACAATGTCGCTCTCCTCTCTCGTTGTTCTGCCCAGCTACACGGGAAGAACAAATCGGCCCATGTATAAATCTGCTTGTACCAACCAGATTCAACAGTAAAAATACGGAGCTAATTACATAGTTACTGCAACTGCAGTACAATTGTTGATTTACTGGTGTTGCAGCAGTGACATCTGGCTGCTTCAACCGGAGCGTATCCATAATAAATATCACCCTAACCGATTTCTGATTGCCACAACCAGATCACGCGCAATTATGTTAATATAAATGACGTACCAAAGTAACCGAATCATATCAACTATTTACATTACCGTATAAAATAACTAAAGTGATGCAACAACGCTCTCCACAAAGAAATATTTCTGCTTATCACATCTTCGTGCATCACATCTTCTCTTCCGTGTATAATAATAATGTGAAATTATTGTGATACTGCAATTACTGTATATATGGGACAAATGCGATTCACGGTTCCACTATCCGTAGCCGTTATCTTCCCTTCGCGATCTTCACGACGCTTTAACGATGCAAATCGCCCCTGGTTCTCGACTCTTTCGCTCGCCTAAACTCGCAAACCAAGTCCGTAGAAACGCTGAAAGTGTGGAGAGTCTGGGGGAAAAATCTCAAACTAACGTTCTCTCTTTCGAAAGTTGCCATGATGACGACGCGGGACGCAAAGTTCTCTCTCTCTCTCTCTCTCTCTCTCTCTCTCTCTCTCTCTCTCTC
>NW_022639558.1:357365-378155 GCF_010583005.1 Odontomachus brunneus | reverse complement strand
CTCTCTCTCCCTCTCTCTCTCTCTCTCTCTCTCTCTCTCTCTCTCTCTCTCTCTCTGTCTCTTCCTCTCTCTCCCTCGTCGCAATCTCGCTCGGTGAGCGCGACGAGGCGATGAAATTTCGTAAAAATAATATGCCGCCAGTGCGTTACCGCGAGAACCATACCGCGATAACTCGTTAGCCCGGCGCAATTGCGTAAGTAAGTGAGTAAGTGAGTCCTATCCGTACGCGCGCGGGCACGTGTCGTCGCGAGCAAATAGACGGTGCGTACTTGCCGCTATCTTGGTGCCACGTGTTAACCAGACTAACCGAGATAATCACTCATTACGAGCATTTAGCGTGGCCGATGGTACGGCGGCTTTAGCGTCGCCAATCGTGACGGCCGCCGCGCCGATTGGTCGCCAGTAACGTGGAAATAACGCGTACCGCAAACACCAGAACGGTCGTTCTGGTTAGTACGCGATCTATTTCGTCCTTTTCTTTTTTCGCGCGCGGAGAAGTCGTGCCCAAGTCGACCTCCGGTCGTTACCGGTTGCAGCGAACTCTCGGAGGATGCGTCTCATTATCATCATCGTCATTATCATCGTCATCGTCGGAAGGGCAGAAGGAATAGGAGAGGGAGAACGGCTGAACGTAATAGCCATTGTTTTGCTCGTGATTAGCCAAGATTAGCTAATAAACACAAGTGAGGAAAATGGCCAATGAGAGCCATTGTTGGTGCGAACATATTTAAACTATGGGAAGATAATAATGTCTGACAGTGTCGACATATACACCAAAATATGTTTCAAAACTTTGGCACGCACTTTGAAACGCGATCAAAATCAATCTTTTACGTCAAACCGATCTTTTTTGTCCCAAGTAATTATTATTAATTAAATCTTATCTCTCCAACTATTTTAATTACACACTTTGTTTATTTATAATTCTCTCTATTACACGATAAAAACGTTTTATATTTGTATTGAAGTTGATCTGTATAGAGAAATTTTTGTATTAAATTTTTAACGCATCTGTGTGTTAATTTAACATATTGTAGTGTCATTTCGACTGTTCTGCGTTGAATTTATATTCACTATTTCCAAACGTTGAAATAACATAATAATGTCCAAGTGTAACATTTTTGTATTAATTTTCGACATATTATTTGTTTGCATATTTGTCTGGCTAACAAATTAACGCAAACATTATTATGATATTTATTTATCATTATATTATATTTCATATTAATTTAAATAAATTAACACAAAAACGGTGGACAAATTGGGACATATGAAATGTGCTAAATTTAATACAAAATTTCTCTTACCATGTAACGTAAATGTTGACCGAAAATACTGTCTTGGCCAAGAATCGAACCTCTACTTGCCGAGTGAGACGTCGTGCCAAAATTCGGCCACCGAGATCTCCACACATTATTATCCCCGCACAGATTAAACATATTAGACCAGCAACCGCGACTGGCCCTCATTGGCCAATCTTCTTACTTGTATCATGTATCTTAAGAGCTGTGCTCATATAGCTGAAGTTGATTAGCTGAAGATTCACAATTGCCTCTTGGTCGCCGATTTATAAATCATCAGCTCGACGATAATATTACTTGGGACGTCGCGCCGCACTGAAATTTGTCCGTGCCGCGATACATCGTTCCGTTCAAATTTGTCCACACCTGTGGCCCATCTCTATTTACTCTCGGCGCAGCGTAGTAGTAGAGGTAGGAGCAGTACTGTGCGTACTGTGCCTCGCCTAATTGCTAATTAACGGCACCCTCTTGAATAAGCAAGGACGCTATGCAATTAGCATAATTAATTAAATTGATAATTCGTTTCGCGAAACGGTAACGATCAAGATGTATATCTAGGGCGACACGTGGACGACGAGAGCGAGAGGTATCTTACACCGGGTTTGTCTTTATTCTTCCTGATTTACATTCTGTTTGTTTCGGCGGCCGGTGACTTCTGGCCTGAAACTCAAATATCTCACCGCCCCTTCGCCCCTCTCATTTTGACAGCGATCAGTACTCGACGGTGTGTCTTCCCCGGTGACGGAAGAAAGTCAGCAAATATGGGGATTCGTATAATAAACATTTGCGAATCTATATCGATCAAACACTCCAAATGCGACGCTCGCTCGCCGTGTCGTTAAGTCCTATTGATCCGCTATTAATTGTCCCGCGGGATTATCCGCGACGATCATTAACGACTCGTTAAATCCCGCGCGTATTTCATCCGTATGTTTGACGTCGTGCCATCGATTTCACGTAATCGCCGCTCGGGCGCAAACGAATTTCAAAAATTAGAACGTAATGCCGGAAATTGCGAACCACGGCGCCCAATCGACCTCGGATTAGCGTTCATTCCCGATCGAGTCGCCGTGCGAATCGAGAGCGAGGGAGGAAGAAAGAAGAAAGAAAGAAAGGAAGAAAAAGAGAACGTAGAACACGCGAACAAACAGTTAAGTTCTCTGACGAAATATTTTCCGGGGAGGAGACTCAGCCAGAGCTTCGACGAATTATTTTCGACTCCCCGGCGGACTCGTTAACGCGAGATGAATCATTCGTGTAGTTCGCGATAAAACGCGCGAATTCCCCGCGAGATTAACTGCAGGACGCGGACGGCACGACACGCCCGTAACAAATGGGACAAGAGGAGGACACGAGCGCGCCCGATCGAAAATGACGGGAGATTCGCGATCGCTCGCCGTCGATTTATCGAGCACACGAGGTGCCGATCGCAAAAGCGCCAGGGACGAATCACGTTAACGACGACGGACTCTGACTCGAGTGCCTCGAGCGTTAGCGAGCTCGAGCACGCGCGAGTCCATCATCGCCGCGGCGTACGTGGCCGCGTTCGCATATGGTCGCGGAAGGTCGAGTGACGTGGTCCCCAGTCCCGGCTGCGCAAATATTGATCGAGGTGTCGCCGTGACGAAAAATTCCACCGAACGGGAATAAAATGTCCGCGACGTCGCGGGAGATGGCGTGGAGCGCGGTTTGCGCCTCGCTCTGAACCATAGACATGCGGAATAGAGTGCGTATTGCTGCGAGAGGGATAAAGTCAGCATCAGTAAAAGAAGGCAACAGGGAGCAAGACGTTTTCCAACTGCCTAACAAAGCGGCGGAAACGATCACATGATCAGCACGTCATCCCTTTCTTTGGTTACACACTTCACTTTCTCTCTCTTCTTTCTCTTCCCACATCATCCCTTCCTAGAAGAGGATCCTGTGTGGCAGAGAAAGCATTTGACATATCTCTGTCTTTCAATTCTGTCATCAGTCATCCCATTTAAGAGTGCGCAGTCTATTCTACAAGTCTTCTATGTAAAGTTTGTTTTTGTGATAATAAATAAATTTTAATTCCACAAATAAAGTTTCGATTATTCTTTTCTCAGTTAGCTAAAAGCATTTAGTGATGCTTTTAATTCTTTGTGGTGCGATTGTGGTGCTTTGTGGTTCGACATCATCGACCTGGATGAAGATACACAATGTTTAGATGAAGATACTTGACACAATTGATCATACTTATGCAAGAATGCTCCAACTTACAAAATTAAGATTTTGAAACTTTTGTCACCAAGAGATAGTCCATACATTTTTCTAAAACAATAAAGACCCAAATCTTATCGGCGCCTAAAATTAATTAAAAAAAAATAATTTTTATTTTTTTCATTAGCCATATTTACGCCATATTTTACTAGTTTTCGTCTTTTTTATCCAATTTATTAAGTGTTGTCAATGAACACTCTTAAGGAGAAGAAAATTGACCATGCTTGACTTCTTGGACGACTGTGAAGAACCCCATCTATACTTTTTAAATCGTGTATCAAATTTTCATCTTCATTTTTCTCAAGACGTACTTCATGTAGATTTGGTCATTCTTGCATAATTAAGGCCAATTGTTCCTTAAAAAATCGATATTCAAACGCGGATTGAAAGTTCCTCTCGAAAGCACACTAAAAAAAGTATTTAAAAATTTATTAATGGAACAGAAGTTTTTATTTCGTACAAATAAACTTCGTCTCCACCTACATTTTCGTTTTCCATTTTGCTCATCTTGCAAATTGACTCTAAACCGCGAGTAATCATTCACTCGACGATCACACGTCCACCAGGCTTATCTCGATTCGCCACGGCCGGAAGTAACGCGTACACGACCGCCACCCTCATTCGCCCGGGACGCAGAGTGTCGAACGGGGTGATTTATCAGATCGCCGTCGATTGGCGTCGTATCGGCCGATGATCGGCGGTTACTCGGCTGATATTAGGTAATAGCAAGGACATCGAGTCGATCCGATCCTTCCGTCTCGCCCCTTCTCGCCACCCGCTGTGGCTCCGCCAAGGAACAGGTGGCAAGCGCGCAGCGTGGGGTAAACACGCGTCCAAAACCGACCCCCTAAGAGAACCCGCGGTGGTGTACAACAGCGCCGGGGCACCGCGGGGTCACAGCTGGGCACCGTGTAAATGCCCGACTACCCTTCCTCGCCTACCCTCGTCGTACACGGATGGCTGGCGTATGGACTACTCGAGAAAGGACACGCATCCCCTGCGGGGTGACGAGTGAGATGGCCTCGGGATGCCGCCAGAAACGGCGGTCTTTGTGAGATCTCGCGCGGTCGCCGGGCTTTATTGGAGGATTTCATCCGCGCTAGTCGCGCCTGACAAGGCTGCACGCGGCTGACGAGTCTTTCATGACTGTTTGACGAGCCAATTTCTCCAGAGAAGAAAAGGAAGAAATTAGCGCGATCAATAACCGTTCCGAGTCGCGACTCGCGACTCTCGACGTTTAATCAGTCTCCAACTTCCGGACGGATACTTTGAGGAGAGGGTGGTGGGATATACGTCGTCGAGACAGGATGAGACGAAACATTTACGCATCACCGACGGCGATCGCGTGAGGTGTATCAGTTTCGCATCAGGTATATTGTCTTCATAGTCGCGGAATCCGGCGGATTTCGAATCCGGGATACGTCGCGCGCGCGAGTGTACAAATATACGCGATATTATTCGCGCGGTATTTATTTTCGGAAAACGGTGTAATTGTTTTGCATTTCCGCGTTTCTCTCTGTAGATACATGTTTTGCACATATTTACACATTTACATTGTAATTACTCACCGCGCGGCGCGGCGCGGGACGGCCGCCGTCGCCACAGCCGCAGCCGCTCCTGCGCGGAGGTGCAGAGGTGGGGGTCTTTAAACATTAAAAGAATATTTGCCGGGCAAATGCTGATAAATCATTGTGCGTAATGCAGCGCAATCTTAATAATTCGAACCGTTAAATGAAGATTGTTCAACACATAGCGACAATATTTTGAATCAACAGACGCGCGCAAGTGTGGCAAGTCGACGCGCACACACACGCGAATACACACAATGGTGGCGCGGCGATAATAGCGTGTGTGCGCTCGCGGTGTGCAAGGTTAAATACGATATTACCATAGGAACACCCAGAGGAGCAAGTATTTAGAAAATTATCGATGGAATCGCAACGAAACGCCAGATTAAAAGTTGATCGCGAGATTAACCTTCCCGCGTATGCACGCCGCCGTTCCTCCTCCCCTCTCTCTCTCTCTCTCTCTCTCTCTCTCTCTCTCTCTTTCTCTCTCTCTCTGCCCATCTCTCGTTCTCCCACGCGCGTTATTCGAATTAATATTTACGACTTTATTTACGCGCTCGCATGTATTATAAAGCCGGGGGATCCCTCATTTTCCGAAAGCAAAATATTTGTTGTAATTATAAAATATTATAATTGCATCGAATTCGTACACAACGAATTCAAAATACGCGAGAGCCGAGACGAGCGGGAGCGCCGCCGAACACTCTCTCTCTCTTTCTCCCGTGGATCGTTATTGCTCCGTCCGGACATCCACCGCGGAGGATTTGCACTGTTAAACGTTAAACGGTTGCGCGTCGCACCTGTACCCTCAGCCGCCGGCTCTAAATGCCACCACTTGGCGTATTAGCGTATCCGCCATATCGCGGATAATCGCGCGTCGCCGTGCGATTTCGCATCGGCACCGCGATCACGCCGGAAATCGGCGGCCGAGCGCGCGCCGAGCCGCGCCATGTTAATCGCATTAGCGCAGAGCGTCGCACGATAAATCAGATAATTAGCGGGCCGTTAAGCGCATCGTAAATCGGCATTATCAGAATCGGCTGACGTCGTTTTGAAGGGGCGGCGGCGCGCGATTGTTTGGCGACGCGCGCGTTGCGGCGAGGCCGTCTGTGTGCTCCGGACAAATCTTGCGATCGCCGAAATGTCGATCCCTTATTAACTGTTGTATCCCGGCGCTCGCTACACTTGCGCTCGCGTCTCCCTCGCGCGCGCAAAACTACCGCGGAAAAATCGCCCGCGACTTTCCCCCTTTGCGGGCGAGCTCGCAAAGTTCCCACGCGCAGTCGTCTCCCTCTCCGCCCCCGTCGCGGCCCCCCGCGAAGCAATCGTCTTCAAGTAGCAGAGCGAAATTAATCGCTCGGCACCGCCGCCCGCGATGTAGACTAGCCTTCGATGATACTTCTAAGTCCCGCGATATTACGAACTAATTCCCCGAGGCGACGATCTACCAGCAGCTCTCCCTCGCCTCGTTCCCACAATTTCCCATACGCTCTACGCCCGACGCGCGCGTCGCGTCCTTCGTGGGATCCTGGCAAGAGCACCGGGGTATTCGGGGTAGAAGAGCACCGGCGGGGTGATCAATAAAATTGCATCTCGAACTTGCATCTCCTCCGCGAGGAATCAATTACTCCGCGCTTCGTCTCCGCGCGTCGGGGATCATTCTCCTAGTTCCTTCTCTCTCTCTTTTTTTCTTCTTTTTTCGTCGCGCGATGACATCTGGATAAGCGTTTAAATATATTCGCGGATGGAAACGTTATTTCATCGCTCGCTGCACGATATCGCGAGTGACAAATAGGTTGCATCGCAAGAAAACGATTGCGCGAAGCGAGCGAACGAGCCAGCGAGTGCGCGCGCGCGCGCATGTGCAACGACAAACACGATAGTCGAGGTCGAGTGCATTCCAGCCGGCGGCGAATCGCGATCGACTATACGGCCAGCAAATAATGGTTATTGGACACTTATTGTGTTCTTTCATGCTCATAAATTGTAGAAACGTATGCTCGCTAGTCCGCCGCGACCTCATGGCCGCCTCGTGTGACGGCGACCACGTGACCGACAGTTCAGCAATATCGGGCTTCAGTCTTCTTTTTTAATCCTTTGCTCTTCAGGCCGTCATTGCCACCCGGAATGTCTTGTAAACTTCGAATAACGGATCTTTCGTATCTTCAATCTAAAGTTACTCTAAACATCATCAATTTTCAACCTGATTTAAAAACCGACAACCGTCCTGGTACAAATATACGCAGCTCATATAGACATCCGCTCAGTTATTAATACATTCTCATAAATTGCAAAAATACTACGTAAAAACTGGACAAAAAGAGAGAAAGAGAGAGAGAAAGTTTTATTAAGTGGTTGAAGATACATTTTATTGCATGATGAATCCTTTCCAAGACATACACTGCAAATCCAAGTGTGGTGTTTTGGCAGAACTTTTTTTCACGTGTTTCAAGTCACATCTTTTAACACATCTCTCTCTCCCTCTCTCTCTCTCTCTCTCTCTCTCTCTCTCTCTCTCTCTCTCTACTCTCTCTTTAAACTTCTATTAAATTATAATTTAGATATCTCAAACGTATGAAATACGCAATATCGTCTTCTCCAACATCCCCTCACGAGACAAGACAACAGCCCTTCGCTCGGTCTACCACGCGTTCCCAAAAAAAGCGGCTGCACTTGGTAATTTCCCAGTGCCGTTCCGAGGAAGACGAAGAGCGGCACGTGACTTACTCCATGATCACGGCACACCGGCGACGGCCGCGGCGGCAACGGCAGCGATCGTTCGGAATGTTTTGACAAGGGGTGGGTGCGGCGCGTGGCGGATAGCTGTTTGTAAAACATCGCCGGCTCCTTTATCGGCGACGATATTAAGCGGCGCGTGGGTCACGCCGGTCCGGCCGGCCTCGGCCATTGTTCGCATTGTCGCGGCTCGATTGCCGTGGAAGAAGGGCGATGTATACGAGAAGGGGGTTGTCGGTATTGTCGGCAGGGTGCAGTGAGGCGAAGCAGGGCGAGGGGAGACGAGGCGCCGCCGTGATCTCGCTCTGTATCTGGGCGCACGATAATCTAATTGAAAATAAATCCCTGGTAACCGAGACGGCCGCGGCGATCTCACCCACTCACCCTCCCAACCCTTCTGCCTTGCCGGGAGCTGCCGATCATCCCTCGTGACGTCCACCGGATAGGTATGCGAACGGCGTGATTGTGTGGGATCGAACCGCGACCGGTGAGATCCTCGAATTAATTCGCGGGTAATACGCCGACCAAGTCCTCAATTAGCGCGATGGGATTACTTGGCACGCGCGCGCGCGCTCACGCACGTGAGCGATAACGTGGTGCAGCGAAGAAAAAAGGGTAAATCGTTAGCACGGTGGCGGAGGCGCGGAAATTCGCGCACGATTCACGTGCGACTCGCGCGACGGAGTGTCGCGCGAATTTCATCAGGCGCGCCCCGAACGCGCGCTGATAACGTTCCGCTTGGCGGCCCGGCCGCGTAATCGCCGCGCGATTTATTATTTGCGCGACGCCGGGTCGAGGCGATAATTCCCGCGGTCCACGGCGTACGTACGTCGCGGCCGCCGGGACGGGACGGTATCGCGAGTCGTCACGCGAAGGGTAGAGGATGCTGTCCTCTGACCGGCCGTGGGAGGGTGTGGAAACGCGAAAACGTGACGGCTACGTATCCGTATTGTTTGCGCGACGAAAGTAGGGACCTCTGCGGGCGCGAACGCGAGCGCTTATTTGCACGGGACAAATAGGCAAACAAGAAATTGCCGCGCGGCTCACCGCGAACGCCATGCATCAAGTTCGCCCGGAAGACTCCCGCGACGACAATTAGCGTCGATAGTGAACGAAAGCGAGAAGTACGGTCAGCATATTCGCCGGCTCCGAGCCGTTGGCGAACGCGCCGGACGGCGCGACACCCCTTCGCGTCGTCGCGGTTTTATCGGCGGTGTGAAAGATGAAGGAGATACTTCTGGATGCAGGGTTATGCGGAAAAACGCGTTCGTGCGCTCAAACTGAACACAAAATACCTCTTCTACCACCATTTCGCAAACAAGCGCAAAATTTTGTATTATTAATTAATCCTTTGTGTTACGAATTTTTATGTTAAATCAATTTTTTTTAAATTGCACCCGGGAATTTCTCGATTAGAAGTTAGAATTTTTAATTCATACTGGTTCGTACTTGTTTCGCCATTTTAGATTTTTAAAAATCTTAAAAATTCTCAAAAAATATCCACAAGACACCGTTATAAGAGATATTCAAATTGTTCATTTGAATTTATAGTAAAAAACATTAGTTTTTTATACTTCTCAAATTATTAAATTATAATAAAAAAAACGACGTAGCGAAAAAATTTGATAAAATTCTGGAAAATATTTTAGAATAATAAGTGCCCAAATTGCCGTTTCAATATTAATAATAGTTTAGTAGAAAATGAATTTTTTTCATAAAAGCACAAATTTTTACTATATGTTTATTTATAATAATTATGCAAATAAAACCTAATCTAATTTTTTTACTACAAATGTTCATAATACTAGGGACTCTACAAAAAACAAGAAAACAGTATTTAATATCAAAAAATTCCTTAAAATAATTAAATACTGAGCGGAAAAGAGATAAGTTGCTAAATGACTCATCATGCCACCAAGGATTAAAGAAGATTGGTAAATTGATGAATTGGTGAATTGGTGAATGCGATGCAAGGTGTGACGATAAGCACAATTCTTTTGCATTCTTGTATATTAAGTAGAACTGAATAGAAAAGTACTCTACCATTTTGCAAGTAAGCACGCAAAGTTTTGAGTTATTAATTAAAGAAGATTGGCGAATGATTGCGCACGATAGAGATCGCCAATCTTCTTTAACCCTTATGCCAATAGCCAGAAGTTTTACGTTGGATCAATACCTATTACGGAATTTCCCGTGTTACAAGCAGAAAAAGGTTCCTTATTGTTCTCTGATTTCTAGGGCACTTTCTCGGCTTCCTATAACAATAGTTCGCGTAACGGTCAACGCTCCATCCCTTTCCTCTTTCGAATTGCATAAATTTGTTTAGCGCGGCACATAATGGACTAAAAGGCCTTTCTTGTGAATAAAAACCCACTAGACGGTCTAACCGATCTTGATGATTTTTTTTAATTTACTCATTATGCGTTTTTTACAACTCAGTACAAATTTACACAAATGAAGCTGGAATTCAACATGGCGGATGTGAAAGGTGGTTGTGATAAATATTGAAATTCCAAGATATTGAATATTCCAGATTTTAATATTATATAAACGAGTTTATATATTAACGGAATTTATGAATTTACACGTGGAATTTTTCAAATAATGAGGATCCAGAAGCGTATCTGGCAATATTTCAGTGAAAAATTAAAGATTGATTAATAACTAAAAAAATCTACGTACTTATTTGCAAAATAGTATAGAACGTTCAGCTTAACCTCTAATATATAAGCATACAATGAAAATTGTATTTACCGTCACATTCTACACTGAATAGTGCGCGATCATTCACTAATTTTCTTTATATTCACTAATTTTTTTAATAAATAGGTAAAAATTTTGCACGGTTGTCTGCAAAATGGTAGGGGAATTTTGTTCAGTTTGATCTAATCCATATGTACACGAGCCTTTTTTTCACCTATTGTCAGACACCCTGCATAATTGAACTGGGGTAAATGGGACGCACAGAGTGAGCGCCCTAAAAATCGCAGGTGTACTTTTACGTACCGTTACGCGCTTGAAAGGTCGGAATTTTTGCAAAATCAGAAATTTCAGTATCAAATGCCCGCATCAACGTGAAACCGCGAACATGTTCCGAGCTAAACGTAACGGGCAAAACATTATTAGGGAAAAAGAAGGAAAAAAAAAGGGAAATTACATATCATCATTTTATCATCAATCACGTGAACGCTGATGAGCTTCATCGGCAGCTCTGGAAGGACGTTTGAGGAATATTAACGGCATTTATTCGTCAATGTTTGCCGACAGCTTTTTTCCCCCTTTTCGGAGAATATTCATAAATGTGGATCGAATTTTATTTTATCTGTAATCTACGAAATATCGCTACCGAATCTACGCAAAATCCACCGAAGTCGCGCAAAATTTATCGTCCATAAAATGTACACTAGGCATATTGACGTAATATTCGGTTAATAAATCATCTGCTGCAAAAAATACGTCGATACGTATATGTACACAACGCCGTTATTGAAATTACTCGTGTAGATTTTTTTACCGATGTATGTGCTCCTCCTTGTGATTGCACTCAAAATATTATGGCTACTGGTTTCCGGTGAAATACTGGACGAGAGCGTGAATCCAAAATTAGAAAAAAATTGCTGTATTAAGAGAAAGCGATTTCGTTTTGCTAGTCTGTCCGTCATTGCGTACCAAACGATCTGATTTCGCGAAAATATAAAAACCTGCGATTCTGTAATCTCCTGCAGAAAGAATCTCGTAAGTAAAAGATATCGAATAAAGATCGATATAAAGAATATTGACAGGATCTGTCTGTCCGCGTGTGTAACGTAAACGGCGAATAGTAACGTTATCGGTCATTTCTGTGTGCAACCTCGATGATAATGTACCAACGATATAAAGCAAATAATTGTTCCTTGCTGCTGACTGATATTGCACTCCTCATCTCGCGGTGGAAAGTTACTTACTCTCTTATCATCCAGTTAAAAAATAAACCGCTTTGAAAAACCTCGAAAGCCCTAAAAACTATGAAATCATTTAGTCTCAATATTTCTATGTACCTGCAATCTTATGCCAAAATTCTAACGATATTAAAAGTCGACGCGTAAGCCTGACAGTTTGAGTATAATCATATTTTTCAACAATCATATTTTTTATTATTTATTATCCTCTTATATGTTCTTATATATTATCCTCCTACAAAGCTAAATAGCTTAAACTACCCGGAATTTTTATATCTAGAACTGAACCTAGAAAATCTAACTTATATATATAGATATATAGATTACCAACCTATTTTTTGTATTTTTCGCGCCAACTTCCAATATCTTCAGAATATTAGAATAGAATTGTAGATATATGCAAATGTTGAATAAAAATTGTGTTTTTATATCTTTTAGGGCTTTCTAGGCTTTTAAATTATTTTTGTTAAAAAAGTTGTCCATTACTTTTTAATTATTTGCCAAAAGAATGTTTTTAAAATCGGTTAACAAAACGCTAGTTTATATATACATACAGGGAGAAGAAAATCGCGAAACGCGTGGGGATCGCGTGAAAAATGTGAGAGGCCACGACGGGAAGACCAGGCCGCGATAAGAGTCGCGGGAAAGCGATTCCCCCGCTTTCGGTGTGAGAAAAGACACGAACCCGTCCGACTGGTTGTGCACGAAACTAAACTACGTTGCTACAACTCGGGATTTGCAACTGTCAGTACCCGGCGTCGCGGTGAAATCTTTTCAAAGTGCCGGTCCGGTGCTCGCGCGACCGAGCTTAGCCAGTCACGCGGAGTGGCAGGCGGAAGCGGGGGTTGGTTGCAGCGCATGCCACGGGGGCTGAAGTCTGTTTGCTCATGAAATATGCAGGCATGCGCCCTCCATAACTGCTCGTAAGCACTGAAACTTGCGTGCAACGCCGCTGCTACCGGGCTACGGACGGTCGGATTTTCCGAGGGAGGACCGTACGCGAGGGATGGAACGCGGGGCCGGAAGGGGAGAGCTTTTCAACCCGACGCGGATCAATCCCTCGATATTTCGCGATAATGACAACTCGGGTTATCATTATTACGAACGAGTGAGCGCTCAATCGCGAGACCGGAGGAAAATCGGAAATCCGGGACGCGCGAGAGCGCTTGTGGGCGAGGCGTAGCTTATTAAAGGAGAATCCGGCGCGAAAAGGTTGAGTCAACGAGAGAGAGAGAGAGAGAGAGAGAGAGAGAGAGAAAGAGAGAGAGAGAGAGAGAACGAACCTTCGCCTTCGTATTTCAGCGATCGTCGGCGCAGTTGGCTTAATGAACGTAAATCGATACCTTCCGGTACGGAGGTATGGAAGTACCGCGTGCGCAAATACGGTTTTTTGTTACTTGCGCCAGGAGCGATGGTCAATATTACATCGAGAGCTCCGAATTGATCGAGCTCCGCGCGCACCGCGTACAAACATTTTAACAAACATCCTCCGCTTTAACTATTAAACGTGCTATTTAAACGAAAGTTACGCGTCTTGAACGAGCCGCGTTTGGCGCGCGCGAGAGGGAGCCGGGGCAGAGACGGGAGGAGGGATCATTAAACGCCGGAACATCGTCTCTCTCGTCGAACTCTCCCGGGCCAAATATTTTCGTAATTTACGTTCATTCGCCGTCGCGCCCGGCGGCGATCGACTGGATATCGAAGGTACAGAACAACCGGCATCAACGATTCACGCGGCACCGTGAACTTTTTTCATCCGCGCGCAATGTAGCGACCGCTGCCACCATTGCCAGCGCCGCCGGTCCCCCGCTGCCGCCGCCTCCGCCACCACCCGCCCCTGCGATCAATCCCGGAGCTCCGAGACCGGATATTTCGAGCCAACGCGTTTTTGTTCATAACAAATATTTCCGCGTTGCTCAGCGGAAATTGCCGCTTTCATGGAACACAACAGAGGCAACCACCCACCGCCGCCGCCGCCGCCGCCGCCATCGCCGTCGTCGCTCGATTCCGCCGGTCTTGCGACGCCCGGGCCGGGCCAGTGAGCGGGCCAGATAGAGAGGTGAATAAAAATGGTCTTTTTTTATACGCGATTGGTATCACGGGCTCGATTCCCGGACGTGGGTTAATTGCGATAACCTGCGCCTACGCTTAAGGTAAGAGAGGGTTGCCCGTAACGGAACATATGCCGTTTCGCTCACGGGGTTAAATAATCCGGCGTGACCCGTCTCTCTCTCTCTCTTGACGCTATCTAACTTATGCGCAACATGACGTGGGCTTTCGTGCGCCACGTAAAGGTCGTAAAAAGTCGCTGGCGCAGGTACACAGCTTGGCGTGTGTCAACCTGGCCAAGCGCACATCGCGCTCGCGCCATATGCCTCGTTTTCGAGGGTTACGGGGCCCGCGAGGTGCAATCTGTGAACTGCTTGCACTTCGATTATTCATGGCGGCTGCGGAGGGCGCAGAGGTAGAGAGAGAGAAAGAGAGAAAGAGAAAGAGAAAGGGGGGAGAAAGGGAGAGAGAACATTTAGTGTACAACACGGGGGTGCACATGCATAAGTGAAAGAGTTAACGCGCAAGGGCCGCGTTGACGGAGGTCACGGAACGACGTCAGAGGTAACATCGGAGAACGGAAGGCTCTCTCCTTTTATCGCGTTTCCGGAAAACGATATTCGTGTCGTGACTGGTTAGAGCTCAACCTGGCGCGTCTGTTTGATTTTTCGAGATGCCATATTCCTTGAAACCAAAACGCGAGCGTTGTAACGATGTATCGCAAATGTCAAGAGAAAAAGAAAGAAAGAAAGAGAGAGAGAGAGAGAGAGAGAGAGAGAACTGTGCACCTGCTTAATTCTCTCCGTCCAGGTCAGTCGAGCTCTCTTTCTCCGCCTCTTTCTCATCCTTTTGGTCTCTCCTCGACGAAACGACGGACGCATATTAGAGCGGGCCGATAGCTCGATAAGGTTCAATCGATAATAATTGCTCGGTTGGGGCTGGCTGGATGACTGACTGGTTGGTCGAGCATATACATATATTATATACATACATATATACGTAAGATCTCGGTCCCTCCTGCGTCTCTCTCCCTCTTTCTATCTCGCTCGAACTGCTATTCTCTTCGTCCCTCTCTGTTCGATTGGTTCACCCTGTGTAAGGGCGAACAAGACCGGGTAAGGGGTAGTAGGTAGGTAGGTAGGTAGGTAGGTAGGTGGTATAGATTGAGCAAACAGCGCGTTTATAGCGCAGAAGGGACTCCTCTGAATTTCCTCGACACGAACCGATCGCGGGCGGCAAGCAGCGGCGCGCCACTCGAAAGCGGGATAGAGAGAGAGGGAGTAAAAGAGAGAGGAGAGACAGCCGCCTCCTCGATTATCGAGTACACCAGCCCTGTTATCGATTGCTCGTCGTCGAGCATCGTTTTCGCACGGGGGGCCACGCGAAGAAGCGTAAGACACTCTAATGGTTGCGAGATTGAGCGCGCGCGAGAGCGAGTGTCGGCAAACTGTGTCGCACTGCCGTTACATAGAGGACGACACGCGAGAGACCGTTATTTTTTAAGAGACCTGTGTTTGCAGGCCGGTTTATTTTGGTTTTCGCGTCACGCTATTTGTCGCCGTCTCGTTGCCACTTGTTCTTACGTTTCGTCCGTGGAGAACGCGAGTAAGGGCGTGCGAAAGAGCAAGTAAATCTTCAATTGAACCATCATTGTTTTAACTATTGTTTCTTGCTGTCTGTTCTCACTTTATCTCTTATTTTTGCTTCTATTACGCAATTAAGGACTATTTATTTGCGCGTTAATAAATTATACAAACGATTATTATTATTGCTAAAACATAGAAATATTCAAAGAAAACCTGACACACCAAATTACAATCATTCAAATCGTAATCATCGTCATCGTCGACGACAATTACCATCGAGATGAGTAACACACTGAGAAAAATGTTTCACATTTGTAACTATAATCACATAGGGAAATAATTACTATTACCAATTATGGTCGAAGAAACCATCTCTCAATTAAATTCCACTATAATGTTAATGATAACACTTGTGTTAGACTTACTAATAATTACTAATTAATAGGTCTGATAATACTCATCAGACTAATTAACCAAAGAGATTAATTCGCGCTTGTTGAGGACTTAACGAAATTTAACCGAAAATATTCGTGTTGTAACTTTTAATGTCAGCCAACTTTTAATGTCGACGGGTATGCTTTGTCTCATCTCGCTCAGGTCGCGCGAGATCTTCGCGTATTCGCTTGGCGCAGGTGAGCGAAGACTCGGCGAGAGGAGACCAAAGCTTTTTTTGGTCGGGGGACGAAGGTTCACGTACGTAACGTCGTTTCAATTCGGGCCGATGCTTTGCCCGATCGGCTACGGCCCTCATCGTCCGCGGATGAACGGGCGGATGAATCTTCCTCTGCGGAGGGTAACGTCGT
Source organism: Odontomachus brunneus (assembly GCF_010583005.1). NCBI lineage: Eukaryota > Metazoa > Arthropoda > Insecta > Hymenoptera > Formicidae > Odontomachus > Odontomachus brunneus. The sequence goes on along the minus strand of NW_022639558.1, from coordinate 361,933 downwards.
AAAAAATTCATTACCCACCCGAGGAATCGATCGCCGAGCCCCGTGTAATTACGTGCTCTTTACATCGCACCACGCGTCCGTACTGCCTCGAAGGCGTAATGAGAACGCGAAAAAAAGTCGACGACGAGTCGGCGCGCGCGATCGGGGCTTTCTCTCTATCTTTGTTAGCGTCGCGTAGAGGCATTGCCTCGGCTCGGATAAAACGCGAAAGAAAGCGTCGGCGGTTGATCGAAGAAATTTGGCTAACGGTCACACAGGTCACGCGTTTAACGCGAAAACTTGACAGATGATCCCGTAAGTCGGCAAAAACAGCGATAATTCCGTTCGCTCCTTGCTTTCTGTATTTGAGACAATTAGTGTTTCCAAGACTGTTGGTATCATTAAAGATTTATGCAGAATAATATGTGAGAAAGGGGTTAATAATGCCGATGCTTTTCAATCTCAATATTTAGATAAAGATTAAAAAGAGAGAAACTGATCTGACATTTCGCGCGCGTTCTCAGGAATGCGCGTTCTCGAATATGCCGCTGCCATTATTTTAATCCGGAACAAATCGCTGATTTTGCAGTGCGTTCCGCGATTTATGCCCTTTGGACTTGTAATTCGCGCAACGGTGGTACGATGTCGATGTGCTCGAGTCAAAATTTCGGTTCTTCATTGACCCTGCAAATCCCGTCGAACTTGAAGAGTCAATGAAGAATCCCAACGTGTACGAGTTATTAACTTACCTTGATGCTACTGATATTAAAGAAGCTCGAAGAGACACATTTGTTCAAGAACATTCCAATTTCGTTTTATTTTTTATTCTTTTAATTATTTTTTAATTATTTGACATTTGATTATCTCAATATATTTTAATAGAATTTCATAGACTACTCTTTTTGCACATGTTTCTATTCTTCATACAACCAATCTATCCTCCCTCTCTCCCTCTGTTTGTCTTCGTCCTTTCGTTGGTTCGTTACGTCTAGTAGTAAAGCAAGACTAAACAACGCGAAGAAATAATGAGATTGAAGCCCATTCTATAAGCAGTAAGCAAATCGAATAATTACAGCTCATTATTCTTGAATTGTAAGAATCCTATTAATCAATTAACTTACTGTTCACGTCTTACTGTATATTCTTACGGCTGTTGTAGAATAAACTTAAGATCGAAAGAGTCAGAGAAGTAGTGGAGAAGTTAGAGAAACTAAATGATAAAGTAAGTAAGATAAAAGTACCAATGCCTAAACATTAATAACTCTGAATATCCTTATTTAGCTTATAATTAGGAATAAAACATAATCGTATTATAAATATGAATATTAAAATTTCCGACGAATTCATAGATATTCAATATATGTATTCTCTACGTTAGTATATTAATCTACGTTAGTATCTCAACGTTAATATATTAATTAGTAAATATACACACGCAGTTGGCAATTAACGAGCCGGTTATATTTAAAATTTATATAGATAAGTAGATGTTAAATTATTTAATAAGAATTTGTGTGTGAGAAAATTGGTAAAAGAACAAGATTTAATCTCATCTCTTCCTAATTTTTCTTCTTTCTCTTTTTTTCTTTCTAATTTTTTTTTGATAGACGTTTCGATGAGATTTGTAGTTTTTAAAAGAATTGATATGAAGCTGAAAAGGCAAAAATAACAGTTATGCGACTAATAATGCTGTTTGTCAATAGTGATTTAAATTTAAGTTCAGTGCAATAACAGAAGCAAAAAAGGCGTTGACTGACGTCAACAAGATCGGACTCGCGGCCAAAGAAGCATTATTAGACGTGAAAATCAGTTGCAAATTTTACACTAGATTTTAAGACCGATATTCATAGTTGTAAATTATTTACAATCTTCGATTGCGAGATTATAGCTTCTTATTCATAAACCGTTATTCGATTTTGTTTGTATGAATATCTCATTTTGTATAAAATAAGTAATAAGGTTGACAAATAGTCAGAGATTCATGAAACTAGAATTGTTAAACTATGATTTATCAAATGACGTCCAACTATGAATATTAGCCTAAATTTCGACTCGGGCATTTCTTTACTCGCGGTAGGTTCGTCAAATGGTAGGTTCGTTAAAGCCGGGAACATTCGATATAATAAATTATTTCGCACACCTGGAAATGTATGATGTGTCGCTGCCCGCATCCTGGTATCCTGCTTCCTCCGTCCCGGCTCACTGATCCTAGCATCCTGGCTCCCGGATGTCCTGTCATGGCACTGAGACTGATACACTGACACTGACACTCGCGTAGTTGCTCAATGCAATCGCAGAGAAATACGCGCGTTAATGAACTCGATGTAAACGGGAAACCGATTAAAAGTTTTAAGAGTCAACGAAAATAATATTTAATATATCGATACAGGTGCTTCGCAACGTGCGCGTCGCTCGGCGCCTCGAGACGTAATGAAAAAACGCTAGAGAAGGTAAGACTAACCGACTCTAAGTTTGCGAGAGGAATGTTTTGATTTGCGCGTATTGTTCTGATCTCTCAGCTATCGAGTATTCGAGCGTCGTTTCGGCGGGCGATGACTGTTGTCGTTTTTGCCGATTGTTTTGGTACTCTCGCGCGTCGCGCACTTTGTCGCGTCGAGCCGATGAGTAACGAACATATTCGCGACGCGAGCGGACGTATCAGTGAGTTCATTATTTCCGTAAACTCCTGAAATATATTTAATCCTTTCGCTACCAATTTTGTTTTTTAGAGGTATAATTTTTTTTTCACTTCCACTTCATTAGCAGAAAAATCTAGTTTTATGTTTGCCAAAGGAATACAGCCGGGACATTGATGTTGCACTGGGATTTTTGGGAGGGCATATTTATTTCAATGTGCGGTAACAAATAAAGTAATAGCTGATGTGTTCTGACTGAAGAAACTGTTCACTCGATTAAATAAGATTTATTAATAGTGGGGAAAACATACATATATCCCTTTGGTAGCGAAGGGGCTAATCGGACTGCATCACTTTTATTAACACGTGTTTCTACCAATCGAATTGTGTCTCCGCGAGTGTCAGTGTCATTGTCACGAGGGAGTATCTGATGTGCCACGACGAAACTGCCAAATCGGGAAGGTCAAGGATGTAGACTGCGGAGCTTCGAGATACATCAGCGATACGTTATACATTCCCAGGTACGTCAAATCATTTGATAATTAGATTCCTGACTTTCTTCATTGACGTTTTGATGATCTCGTCGAGAATGAGAAGATACCCGAGTAGAAATTTAGAATCTGTTCGAAGGCAGACATGTCGCAAATTTATTAACGCCTTTTTTCATTCCTTTTGTTGTTGTGCTGGTTGCAAATTTAAATCTCTGTTGATGCTCTGCATTATTATTGGGCAGATTCTTTTCCTTTCCTCTTACTATCTTCAAATGCCACGGAAATTTTCTATGCCGATAAGAGATAATAATGCAGATATGAAAAAAATGTCAAATATGTGTCTTATGGAAAAATTTCAGTTCGCCATTCTATTTTCCTACATTATCTATCCATAAATGTTTAACGTTTGCTTATTGTATACGTTATATATTTAATCAAATAAGGCGTGTAATTAATACGCCGCTCTTTGAAACGAGAAATAAAGAGCAGACACAGGTAGAATATTGGGGTGATCGAATATTGATTTATTCTGAAACAAGCGCTGCTTCAGGCCTTAAAATAGAGAAAAAAGAGAAACACGTAGACAATAACAAGTAATTGTGCCAGGATACGACAATAGTCTCTGCAGTGTTATATCTCGAGATTCCCTGTTGGTTTGACTAGCTCGACGGAATTTGCAGGGTCAATGCAGAATCTCGATCAATCTTGACTCGCAATCTCGACTCAGGTATGTCGCCGCGCACCTTCGCGGCGACGCGAAGACAACGCGGCGGCGAGACACGTAAAAATTGAAAAGCGAAACACTCTGTACGCATTGACTCACAGCCGAAGCGCCGGAAGATAAAACGCCAAGTGCGCAGATAAGTAGTGTTCTCGGTAAAAATAGGGGAAAAAACGAGAGAAAAAGAATACTTTGCGGCGGAAGAAACCATCGGTGTCGCGTCGACGGAGCGTCGAAAAGGTAGAGAAAGAGAAGAAGAAGGAGCGACACGATCCACCGGGATGATTCATGACGGTTTACACCTTGGCGAGATTATAATATCAGCTCTCATATCTCTACCTCCGCTTGTCGCGTACCTCAGCCGGTCGGGTCGGATTCGCTTAATTTCATCGTTGTCGACGGGGAAAAGGTGTCGCTTTTCTTTCCTCTTTTTCTCAGGGGTTTGGTAGTCGTGGCGCTAATTAATCGTCATCGATATCCGGAAGAAACGATGTCCGCAGACGGAAAGAAGTTCCTGAGCTGCGCCTCGTAATTCGATTTCGCGCGAGAGCCTGTGCGCGCACCTAGCTACCACTTTTAATTAATTGTATCCACTGGCGCCGAGGCAACGAGGTGGACGTGATTTGACTAACGAGGCAAATTCTTAAATTAACGAAGAAACTACCTGTCTCTCCCCCCCTCTCTCTCTCTCTCTCTCTCTCTCTCTCTCTCTCTCTCTCTCTCTCTCTCTCTCTCTCTCTC
>NW_022639558.1:356579-357265 GCF_010583005.1 Odontomachus brunneus | reverse complement strand
TCTCTCGGTTGGAGAAGCCGAAGCGACCTTGCATTCTCCCTTTAGTGTTTCCTCGTCTTTTCTATTAGCCGCTTTTCCGCGTCCACGATTATTGGCTCTCATCGTTGATTACTTAATCAGAATCGGCTTGCGTTCGTTTGCTTCTTAATTTGCTATTATTTTCGAATTTCGATCGGGCGTGGCGCGCGCTGGAAATTATCGACAGAAGTCGGGCGAGAGTCGCTAGGGGGAAAAAGAGAGAAAGAGAGAGAGAGTAGTGGGCGATTTAAAATCGAATTAAATATCCTACCGTGAATAATTTTCACAGGACAAGATAAATACGACCGGTATTAACCTTGCAGCGGCATGGCGCTGATTGCCGATTTCAGATTTAAAAGTATTAAATTATGGACGTATTAAAGAGCGAAATTCGCTCTTGCTTCGAATTTAACGCGAAATTCCCGCGCGAGAGTCTGTTCGATTCAATTCCGTGGCCGCGACCAATTTCGAAGACCAAATTGAGGTTTTCCGAAAAAATCAATTCTCCCGAGCCGAGACAAAGTGTTCGATCGTGACAACGTGAGAACGCCTCTTCAAGCGCGATACACATTGTTGTCATCCGACGGGGCGCGAGAGAGAGAGAGAGAGAGAGAGAGAGAGAGAGAGAGAGAGAGAGAGAGAGAGAGAGAGAGAGAGAGAGAGAGAGA
>NW_022639558.1:354337-356087 GCF_010583005.1 Odontomachus brunneus | reverse complement strand
GAGAGAGAGAGAGAGAGAGAGAGAGAGAGAGAGAGAGAGAGAGAGCGAGCGAGCCAATGGCTGTTTTTCCAGGTGGTAATAAATTCGGCGCACAGAGGAATTCGTCTATCATACCTCGACGGTGTGGTATTCTCTGTCCGACACCAAAAACCCGTCTGTACCACCAAAGCGTCGCGCGTCGTTATTATGGAAAGAAGAAAAACAATTTCTGGGAAGTAATAAATCCCAGGCACATGTACACGTACATAAACATACACATACACATACGTGTACTCTTACGCTTACACAGTCCCCCTTTACCTCGCCACGCGAGTACCTGATGTAAATTCGTCGTGCCTCCAGCCGTGAAACGGATTTTACCTCGGAATAACGCACGTACGTTTCGTCGCCGGATATCTTATCGCGACGCGATGCGGCGCGGCTCGTGTTATCAGCTAATGTATTTATGGGGTGGGATATGAACCTAGAGGATAGATATCGCGAGTTGGTAAGGCTGATATAGTTCAGCGGACGACGTGACGACGATGCAGGTATCAGTGAAGTATACAGGGTGAGACCAGAAATGTATACCATCGACGCTATTTTATTCCGTAGGAAATAAATCACGAGTTAATTCTTCCACTGAATTCCCGTCGTATTGTTCCTTGCGTATGCGTATGCTGTTCTTCTTTTTCCTAATATGCAGTTGACAGGATTATTTGTCACGTTATATTGACCGCGTTCAGCGAAAAGAGCTGCTGCGTAACTGTTGTCGAAATCGTGAATCTGATCAGTATATACTCTTAAATTCAGTCAAAGTTAAGACCATACGTCAATAAGACTCGTAAATTTTGCGACAATTACAAAGCAATTTTCTGTGCTGACGTGTAGTCATCTTTTTTTTCCTTTCAGAGAAAGAGAGAGAGAGAGAGAGAGAGAGTGTGTGTGTGTGTGTGTTTGTGAATCCATATTAGCGACTTAGCTATATTTAGATTGTTTTTAATATACTATATTTATTAGATGAGCTGAAGAGGTTTTTCTCCTTTTAGATTAGATATCTCTATTTATATATTTTTCTATCCATTCCTTCACCAAGTTTCTCACGAGTACACGATTGTTTGAACAAGCCATATAACATGGAGCTATTCAGAATGGATTCCGATCAGAATAATTTGGTTTTCCTCAAAAAACATGATAGAAATCTAAGAGATAACGGAATTATCGACTCCGATTAATTTTTTCTCTTGGGACCAAGTCATACACAACAAAAAAATTCAGGGACAAGCGTGAAGTCGTTTACATGTAATCTGTATAACATGTATTGTTTATAGACACGAACGTTACGTTCTGTAACGTCGACACGACGTTCCGCCGACATCACGTCCCGTGATACAAGCTGATATATTAAATGTATTAGAGAGATAAAATAATATCTATGGAAGCGCGCAGAGCACAGAACGTACTTTTCCAAATATGCTTTTACGTAACGTTTTATTACGCTATAATTCACGTAGCGATACTGCGAATAATCTACCAACAAATAAACGAACAAACGAAAAATAATCTCTCTCTCTCTCGCTCTCACTCTCCACTTCTTCCTCTCTTCCCCGTCCCTCTCACTCTGGACTTACGAAGTAAGATTACTTCATAGTTGAGGTAAGTGAGAATAAGCGTGCGTCTAGAGTACAAAATCTTTATATCCTTCCCTGATAAGCGAAATGAGAGAGAGAGAGAGAGAGAGAGAGAGAGAGAGAGAGAGAGAGAGAGAGAG
>NW_022639558.1:341802-354219 GCF_010583005.1 Odontomachus brunneus | reverse complement strand
AGAGAGAGAGAGAGAGAGAGAGAGAGAGAGAGAGAGAGAGAGAGAGAGAGAGAGAGAGAGAGGAAGAGTAAGAGGTAAACGGTCTTTTTAGCCGAACTACGAAATAACAGCTTAAGAAGTCATCAATTGCGACACAAAAAGTGGGACGGTCTTTTACGTCAAAAATTATTTATAGAGGCGCGCGCGGCGCGGACGAAAATTCGAATTCGGGTAGCTCGTTTCCACCACGAGGCGCCGTCACGGGATCAGAAGTAAATGCCACCGCGGCGCTGATGGGTTTACACAAGTGTCTCACGCGTAGCATTAATTAGTCCTCGCGACTTCGAGTCGGCACCGATAAATTTTATTTCCCCGCCTCTTGGCGGCGCGCAATTGCTGCGAGCGAGGCGCGCGACAGCATCGTGACGACGGCGAAATTCGAGTCCTCGACGTGCAATTCACGATTATCCCGTAAAATAGCATTCTCTCGGAAATCGCGTCACCGCCGGAAAGACGAGATTTCATGCTGATTGCAGCACAGCGCGACTATTAACGCGCGTTATCATCGCGCCTCAGGTTCGCGATTCGCGCGCGACACTCGAAGACGAGCGCACGGTCGCCGTCGGGGCGCAGGGCGTCGAAAACACCGCGATCGGCCAAAATATTTAACCTACGATTAACCGCTCCTACCGTACACAGAATGATTCAAGAATCAAATACCGAGAGTCAACCCGTGGGGTAGACTGGGTACATATTGTACTCGAATACTACCATCCCGCCAGTGCTACACGAGAGCGAAACGAGTTTGTACGTTGAGCGCAGCTACGTACGTCACGTGTATGACTACGCTATAATAGTAGTTACACATATACAGACTACCCCGAGGGAGAGGAAGAGAAAGAGGGAGAGAACAGGAGGAGAGCGAGGAAGGCAGGGTTGGGGAAGGGGGATGTTCTTACCAGGAGCGAAACAGAAAGAGAAGCATGGAGAAACGTGGAAGAGCGAGAGGACAGCAGAAGGATCGAAGCTTGAGGGGACAGAGAGGAAACACGCTCTGGAACGAGAAAGAGCGAGAGCGAGAGAGTGTGAACGAGGGAATAAGAGGAGAGCACAAACGAAAGGGAGGGAGGGAGAAAGAGAGACAGAGAGAGAGAGAGAGAGAGAGAGAGAGAGAGACTGAGAGGTGGAGAAGCGGGGCATATGCCCCGGGAGAGCGGGGGAGACTGGAAAGAGAGAAACGGCAGGAGATGCTGCTGACATTGCTTGAACATATTTGAGTTGCTCCGCTCATGACCAAATATTTATTTATTTGCTCGGTAATACACATTTGTATTAACCGCGTAGCGCGCGATTCGAGGCACGTTCATTCAGATTTCCCTCGCAAATTTCGTCGACCCACCGTCGCCGCCGCCGCCGCAACGCGCGCGCGACTAATTGGCAACCGCCCGCGGCCACTTATCGCACTTATCGCACTTGTATCGAACTTAACCGAAGCACCCCTGCCGGCCGCACGTGAGAGGCGTAGGCCGCGGCACGTGAGAATGCTCTCTTGTCAGCAATAAATAAATAAAAAATGAAAAAGGATGCTCTCTTTCTCTTTCTAAAGCTTTTAGTTGCTTTTACTGTTTGCAGCTCGACTTTGGTAACTTAATATAAAATGTGTACTACTGAAAAGCTTTAGGAGGTTATCAACCCCAGGATTAAATATACTCCATTCTGCACTAAGAAAAAAAATATTCGACAACTTATTTGTGATAGTTTCTTTTTGTTGAATAAAGTTTACTTCTGCGAAATAACTTTCATTCCACAAATAAATTTTCGAATCTTTTTTACTCTACAGAAATATCTCAAAAATAAATAAACACCATGACTTTAGTAGATATTTCTTATATATTTCTTTATATATTTTTTTCATAAAGTGAAATAAATGGCTTGATCACTTGATCACTAAAAAATCCTGGAGTCTATGGAGTCTATCTCTTTTGAGATGTTTCAGTACTTTACTGTACTCTACTCTTTTCTCTATCCTTCGCAAATTTCCGATTCCGCATTGAAAAAGTTTTGTCAATTTAACAAAATATTGGTGTTTTGTTAAATTGGCAAATTTTATATATATATATATATATATGTGTGTGTGTGTGTGTGTGTGTGTGTGTGTGTGTGTGTGTGTGTGTGTGTGTGTGTGTGTGTGTGTGTATGTGTGTGTTTGTTGAAATGACAAATGAAATGAAAAATAGCTTGCAACGATAACTATTCGATCTGCTTTCCTTAACAATCATCAAACAGCAAATGCGCTTTTGTTCTGATATATAACTGAGGGATTTTTCTCAGTGCCTGAGCCGTTGGTGATGCGATGACGCGATTATGCCGCTAAAGGACATGGGAATCGCAAAGATGCTGTGCAACATCTCGGGCGAAATCATACGTGGCACGTGTGTTACATACATGAGATTACATGTACCAACAAATTTTTCCGCCGACGCTCGATATCCCGGCCATTTACTTTTCTCCTTTCGCGTCTTTCCCGAAGATCTGCGATACATATATAGATATACAGATTCAGACACAGATATATATGGTTTCGATCGCGTTCCCCGGCTGCAGTATTCGCTGCTATACTATTATTTGGCTGAACCAATCTTTACCTTTGATACGAAGCGGTATAAGTGGAGGGAATTACTGGAACGGCTGTTTGAGTTGGAAATATTTGGAGTGACGCTTCGTTCTGCCGAAGGGTTTATTGAATTTTGTTTGGCGATATTGTAACTTCGGCTGCTTGACATACGCCGGAGTATCGTCTCTTTCTCTCTCTCTCTCTCTCTCTCTCTCTCTCTCTTTCTCTCTCTGTGTTTCTCGCTTTCTCAATCGCCAACGCGTCACTATATGCGCCAACAAATCGCACGCCAATCGCGACTTTGCCAGGGATAAGCTTAATATCGCGCGATATTCGTTCAGATAAACTTCACACGCGGAATGGGCAAAGACGATCGCGGAACGACACAATGCCAAGTCTTTGTGTTGACACTGCGATACCGGCCGATTCCAGGAGCGAGAAAAAAATCACATAAATCGATATCTATGCATGTATCATAAGTTTATCTAAAACAACAATCCACCGTCTACTGATTGCACGTTCTTGCACGCTACGCACCGCCGCCACCGCCGCCAGCACCGCCTCGAAGCAATCGCAATCGCAGGTGCGTAACGACATTATCGCAAAGTAATGTAGGTCAGGCGCAAACAAAACGTTGCCGTTTATCGATTAATTATCGATGAAAACTATACAAGCCGGTAATCTCGCCGATCGTACCCCCGAGACGGCGCAAAGCCAGCCGTGTCTCACAAAGCGCGGGGCATGTCGCGTCCTGACGCGCGTTCCGCAACGAGCCGAGGTATCATCATCGACACTTTTATCGAGAAGGGGTCGGAGACCCATTATCGTATGTGGAAAAGCGAACAAATAAATGCGGCAGCGTATCGCCGACTTCTCAAACCCCGAACGCTGACGCGGAGTGGTAGCGGCCAGACGAATCTCGTCTCAATCTGCTGAAGAAGGACGATTGACGAGCGATTAAAGAGGTCTTCCTCCTCCGAATCGGGAATCCAGAATCAAGTTTATTCGGAATCGATCTCACGATTGATTAAAGAGTTTGTGCGCCCGGGACGAAAATTTTCACCATAAATTCGGAATGGCCTAAGCTCGGCCCGGTTCATTCGCGGCTCGAAATTAATCGTACATTTATAGAAGGACCTCCGATAAAATCGGAAACGACTGCTCCCGCGGCCCGGGGAATCGAAGAGGAAGCGCAGAGGAAGTTGGAACCACGCGTTGTACGTGCCTCGCGATAACACGTACGTTCCGATTACCGGGTTACCGGCGAAATCACGTTTCCGGAACGGCGAACAGGCGCGTTCGACGATTTGCGAGTGTTTCCCCGGAAATTTTCGCCTCGCCTCCTGGATTCCATGCGCTCTCGTCGGTACGTAAATATCGACTCTACGTCCGCTCCCAAGGAAGTTTGCAATTCGCTGTGATTGCCTTCCCATCGCACAAGCACGCATATCGGACGTTATTAAAATAGGTTATCGTCGATCGCGACGTTGTACGTATACGACAATATGCGATCAAAATCGAAAATATCCTCGACGCTGTTGTTTCAAAATATTCAAAAAATTCGGCGTCAGTCGAATCATTAATAACAACTAAATTAATATATAAAATTAAAATTGACATGGAGAACATGCGCTAAAGAATACTAGAACTACCAAAGCAGTCAAAGTGATGGATTTGTAATTTCTTATAGGTATTACTCAATTCTTATAAGTAATATTCTTATAAGTATTACTCAAATTTATAGTGATGCATTTTATATTTTTAATTTAATAAAATTAAAAAGAATAAATAAATATTTTTTTCTCTTGCATTACATATTTTTTCAAAAATCTATATTTAAGAGAAAAATAAAAAACTAAAAATAAAAATTTAAGAGAAAAACTAAAAATTAAAAAAATATTTATTCGGTGGGTATTAGTACTGTGTTTACTTAAATTTTAATTCTTTTATTTAAATAAAGTAAACAATTGTGCTTTCATGAAAAGCTAAAGTTGTAAGAAAATATATATTTTTTTTAATTGAAAAATATTTTATTTTACAGTATAAGTAAAAATATGCTATTACCCACTATTTTTTTATTTCTTTAGGTACTTTTGTTCTCAGTATATCATTTTGACCGCTCTGACAAAAATAGCTCGTTAATCATCGAACCCACTACTGTCAAATTCATGAATAAGTAATGAATAAGTAACAGAGTCCTCAAGCGGTCGAAAGTCACATAACTTAGGAAACTGCCGAGATAGTGTGCGCGTGTAGTGTCCACTCAATCATGAAAGACCCTAAAGAATTGTTAACTCAAATTTTAAAACCGGAAGTATTATATTATATAAAAAATAGAATAAAATAAAAAGATAAATAAACTTTTCGTGATCGCATCGCTGATTCGCATCCGCGAAAAATCGTACTGATCAACCGTTTCGCGGTGTTCCACATGTCATGTGTATCGCAAGGCGAGTGTCTAGTGTCCCTAGAAGTAAGAGTCTAACTTATGCTGTATCATTTTTTTATTGGTTTGACATGGAAAGACGGGATAATTGAAGAGCAGAAACATAAAAAATAAATGTGACAACATATTTTTAGTCAAAAGCAGATAAAAATAGTAATCCATTGTTTAATTTTTATTAGATAATTCTAAAAACCATACGTAAAAATATTGCACGCACAAACGTACAATATATTAAATTAAATCTTTTTTATCGATATAGTTGAAGTTATAACAGGTTATACCGCATTATATATTATCATTTCCACAACTCGTATCTTTATGACGCTTTTCGTTAGCAAAATTTCAACCATTCGATTTTTAAACACATGTTTACTTGTTTAAACTCGAAATTTCTTAATAACAACTAAAATGTTACTGAGAGAATAATCCAACATTGTACACATAGAGATTTGTTCTTTGTTGAATAACTTCCTGAACTTCCTGAACTACCTCATCTCTTCGTGTTCCTTTTCCCTTCAACATTACATACCCTTCGTATCAACATAACATACCCTCTACAAGTTGAACTGCTATAGCCAGTTCAGCGATAGAGAACGAATCGCATGTATGCGTCAGTCACACGACGGCTAGTACGCCATTTTGCGTGAAACTAGCAACAAACCGGACAGACTGCTGCTTCTAGGGACTCTGAGTATCGCCAACGTCGCAATGCGCGACCGGAAATTGTCGCGCGGAAGACCGTTTCGACAAATAGACTTCGGAAAATGAGACGCCTCGTTCCGCGGGGGAGCCGACTTTAATGCCGACAAATAAAACTGAGTCCTCTCTAAATATGCCCGGGTATCAACGGTGCCAACATCGAGATCGTTCCCGAACGGCGCGCGGTCGTTCTTACTTACGGAGTCCGTTACGCGGAGTCCGCGCCAATAACCGGAGGACACTCTCGACATCGATTTACGCGAGAGCGAGCTGAGACAATACTGTCGCGATGCTCTCGACTCGGCTACGTACATATAAATGTTTGCGACCGAATACCTCTTTCTCCCTCATCTCTCGCCAGCGTCTTCGCCAGCGAAAAAGGCAGTCGGATGTTGACCGACAGAGATCCGACGGACTCATCGACCGGCTGGTATCCAGTTAGAACCGTAATCTCGCGTCAGATGAATTCTTGTGATTGTTACGCGCGATTCCCGTACGCGGAGATACGATCCGGAGCGACGATTCGACGTAAACGAGGACCTGGCGTCGCGGAATCCTGATTTTGATCCCGTTCGAAAACAAAGTCCTTCGAGTGTATCGAGCAACCGGAGCTTATATTGTCTGTTCGAATTCAGATTCGTTTGCCTCCTCGGTATTTGAACAAACTTAGCTTAATTACAAGTCGCAGTGAGGCAATTTCCCGTCTATGATTCCTCCCTTCTTGCGCTCTTAATTAGCGTAGCTCACAAAGAAATTTACCTCGAGAGAGAAAGAGAAAGAAAAAAAAAATAAGGCGTAGCCTCCTTCTTTCCTATCTTTCATTAACGAGCGAACGAGGCACGCAAACAGCGGAAACATTTCCCTCGCGTAGGAAAAAGGGGAAAGCGCAGGAAGCGCGTTGTACGTTAGTGCCGGCACTCCTTTCACATCGAGACAAACAATGACGCTGGGTTTTGCGGTTTGCACCTCCAGGACGACGAAGAGAAGACCGACGACGACTCGGCTAGTCTACATCGCCGCCGCCGTCGTCGTCGTCATCGTCGTCGTTCTCGTCGGCGCAGGTGTATCGGCAGCGGATAAGCAAAGGGGCGGAATGAGGGGGCCGGCAAACAAGCGGGAAAGAAACGCAAGAGAGAACGAGAACTGGAGAACGTTAAAAGCCGGCCGCGGGGGTGTCTATTTGCGTAGATCCGAGAGATCGGACAAGTGGCGCGGAGGTGCCTTTGTCGGACTCCGCCGGCTCCGTGGGTGGCTTGCTTTCGTCTTTTACCCTTCGTTCTTTCCTTTCCTTGATGTTCTGCGCGCCTCTCCGACGCGACCGTCGCCGTTTCGCGCATTGTCATTAATATCGCCATCGTGTACTCGCGATAAAGCGCGTTTCCCGAGTCAAAATTTTGGTCCTATGTTAAACCTTAAATTCTATAATGCAGTAGGAGCTAAGTTAGCAGAGTAGGTTTAATTCTGATGATACAATTTACTCCTACTTTGATCCTGATGATGTCCAAAATTTCTTTTTTCACATTCTTTAGTGTCAAAATATGTGCTGAATGGAATAGGTTGAAAGTAGGATCAAAATTGAAGGTTGAAAGTAGGATCAAAATTTCGACTCGGGTAGGTTAGATAGAATCAAAGGAGATTGATATGTAGGTTTCAGAATATCAAAATAGGTGTTGCGTGTCACGAGGCCGCACAGCGATGATCGTAAAAGATACTCGGGTAACAATGAAGAAATATCGGAAAAATCCGCTAACGGATAGGGAACAGCGCGAAAGGAAAAATTTATACGCTGCGCACGTGGCACTCGCTGTCTGTCCGTGGCGTGCGTTATCGCGCGATAACTCCCTTCTCGCCGTCTTTTTTCTTCGCTCTTGTTGAATCGCGAGCGCGACATGCGCCACGTCCATTTCATTTAAAATAGGACGCGCCGCGCGGAGTTACGGCAACTTAAGAGATTGGTATTGATTGGTCTGTTTGCGAAGGACATACAAGCCAATACACGAAGCCGAGTCGAGAGAGAAAGAGAAAGAACCAGAGAGCAAGAGAGAGAGAGAAAGAGAGCAGAACGCGACGACGGAACGCAGCGTGCTAATATTGGCGCGGAAATTACATAAAACGAAAGGAAGCACGCCGGAACTATGTGTCTCTCGACAAATCGGCCGATCGATCTCTCCGACGACTTGAGAGGAGATTCGAGATGTCGCGACTCTCGTTCGCGGTACTCTCCTGCGCGCTTGAAGAATCTTCCTCGCTCCGAGAAAAAAAATTGCAAAGATCATTCGCGGGGCTGAAAGGAAGTGCGGAGAATTTAAATTCTGTCCTGCGTACAATATTTTTCTAAAGTTTAGTCAGTATATGATACACTGGGCCGCTATATTCATTAGTGATTATTCAATCAGAAGTATAGTACTGAAATTGATAAAATTTCGCTGGAAGGATCGGTTAACACTAACGACTGTTCCCGTCATTGATGCAATTTGCGAACGCAGACATGCACGGAAGTCATTCATTTCGTCGTCAGAAACGCGAAAAGTTAGATTTGGTACAACCTCTGGTTGTCTTAACACTGCATTTCTAATTCTCGATTAATAAAGCCGACGATCGTCCGATTCTGTCGCTACTTGAGCGACTCGCTGCTAATAACAAGTGTAGAGATGTCGGCTCGACATGTCACGATCATGTCACGACCAGCGATTGCATCATCTCGAAATACGGAGATTACTCTTTAATATAATGTACTTACGATACGCGCGCGCGCGCATCCCGACGCTCGCATATCACCACCGTCGACACTCTCGATACTTGATTTCGCACGAGACTCGCATTCGACAGACAAAAGACGCGTAAAACACGGAGCGATGTCGATCGAAGTGTTGAGATGGCTGCTGCTCGGAGCAAAGGGATCCAAGATGGTGGCGCAATTGATCGTGTACGCCGACAAGGCGCGCTCCCACGACGCCATCTGTACATTCGCGGGTACATTATCATTCAATAGATCTATTCGACAGATCGATATATTTGATAGATCGATAGTTACGAGATCAGCCATTCTCTAAAGTACAATCAATATGTTCTTCAAGAGGGCGTCTTCGAAGGAAAGATTGATATACTTACTGACATCCTTAAACTAAGCAATCTCTACAACTCTACATATGTTGAGGAAATGAACTTTCACTATTTTACGGATATTGGGGAAATCATTTTTGTGACGCTTAAAGTTATTTATTGCGAGAGAGAGAGAGAGAGAGAGAGAGAGAGAGAGAGAGAGAGAAGAAATCAGTATTCTTGCCCCTTTCTGAGATCTTTCTGAAATCTTTCTGAAATTATTTTCAAACTTTTGTGCTGTATAAGAACTGACGATGCAGTTATACACTGAGAGAAAAATTAGTTGATCTAATTGAAATTATAATTTTATTTTTAGCTTCAAACATATTTTTAGCTTCAAACATATTTTTTGGTTGTTCTAACTCGAAAATGGTGTTAATAACATACATATAAGGTTATTGTCATTAACATAGTACAATTTAGTAAAAAAATACTTTCTTAACCATAATTGTAGTAATTATTTCTTTATATGGTTATAGTTGGAGAAATCAAATATTCTCAGTGTAAATATGGCACTGCAAACAGGAAAATCTCGTTAAAACGATAATAGATAGATAGTAGCGACTGTTACCATTATTAATGCAGTTTGCAAACGCAGATCGCATGGAAGTCATTAATTCCATTACCAAGGACGCAGAAAAGTATAACGAATTTGTGTACTACATATTTTGCAATGAAATCTTACTTCCAAAATTGATAATCACAATTAACGAGGTATCAAACGAAGCAGTAAAGCGGGAGTGTTTTGATTAAATAATCGTTGATCATCTATGAGATATTCCTTTTGCTGATTTGATCAGAAACATTTCTATTGATTTACTTGAAGAGAATCACGATTCGTCCACCTTCATGGAACGCGCGCCACAATACGAAGGGGATATTTCCGCGCCCCGTGCCGCATTGTGAGCGACGCGTTAAATAATTAAAATCAGCCAATTAACGATATTTGGCGGGCCACGTGGACACGAATAAGTAAAACGCGCTCTGGCTATTCGCATAAATTATGTCTGCACGAGACGCACGAGCGAGATGAGTGCAAAGGGGTCGCTTTGAAAGTCAATACTTGGAATTTATGACGCGTCGCTGCAAATTATATCGCACAACGTAAATCGAATTACTCTCTAACCCGGGATACGGTATCTCTGCCAGGTTACACCAAGTTCAAATATATCTATGTCTACCGGGTAAACATTTTAGATCAATGCGCGAAATGGTCCTGATAAAGGGCAACTAATTACGTTATACAACATGAATATCAGATATTATCGATTCATTGAATAACGAGTTAATAGTAGTTTATTATTAATGCGGTCAATGATCTATTATCGGTTATACAAACAGTATTTTCCCCTACGTGACTAAACCGCATATTTGTTCAATATTATCACACATCTAAGTCCGTTAGGATTGCTCGATAGCACCGCGGATAATTAGGATTAGAAATATACAAACAAAAACGAATTCGATCCCGATCGTCGTTCCGAAATAGCGACTTGTAGGGAACTGAAGTTCGATCAGAGGTACATACAAAAACATAAGCAGCAAAGCTAAGGTCTGATCTACAATGTGCTGTTTACTTCTTGCTTCTTTTTCCATCTTTTTCCGGCTTAAGGCTCAAGATTTAAGTCAAAAAGAGATAGAAAAAATGAAATAGGAAGTAAAGGACACGTTGTAAATCAGGTTTTAAGTAATAAGCAAATTGGCCAACCAAGCTCGATTATTCACCATATGGTCTAAGAATAATCGACTATGATTGACCGATTTGTTTACCGCTTACGTTTTTCTATATGTCATAGCCATCATGCTGTTGCAAAAACAGATTTCCGGCGAGACGCGAGACTTGCGGAGCTTATTCACCAGGTATGTATTTTCAGGCTACCCAAGGGCCGTATTTTCAGTGGCGCATCAAAGGAGTTATTCACAAATTCACTATTCGTCGAATAAAATTGTGTTTATATATTTATCTCACTATTTAAATAATAAATGTTAATTTGAAACCAATTTTATGATACTACCACGTTTCGTTCAGTACAAATACATAAAACAGCAATTTTTTGGCATACAGTCGATCATTATACAAAAACTATTCTTACAAAAACTATTCTTTCTTAGTAAGTTTTTTTTATTTGAATAATATTATTCTCTACGAAGTTGCACTGGAATAATGGTTATCCATTTTGCTAAAATTGCGACATTTGGTATTAAATTTCTCATAAACGGTGCGGACAAATAGCACGAAACTTTAGCTACGAATATATTCAACTGCGATGAATGTTACGTCAAATTTTGGTTTAATTTTGATTTGAATAAATAGACTTCTTAATTTTGTGAGCACGTCACCTAATTTCTTCCTGTCGAAGTTTTCACAATCCTTATCTTGAAACGACCGGCGAATAATAATGATAATGGTCAGAATTGAATTTTCAGTCTTGAAAGAGGACTCACTCGCGCAGCTGCCGCGGATTCCTCCTCGGAGAAACGGGAAAGAAGGCCGAAAAAACGTGGCGTAGAGCGGCATTAGCTGGCCTAAGTGAAACCCACTCAAAAGAAAAAGAGAAAGAGAGAAAGAGAAAAGATGAGAGAGACAGAGAGAAAGGGGGCCGCGTGCATATCGGGCCCTTTCGACGAAATGCCGAACGTGCTGCTGTTTACCCAGCAATGAAGATCAAACATCGGATCGTGCCCATTTCGCCGTTCCGTAGTACTTCACGTACCTGTGAGCTCTTCGGGAACACACCCGCGCTTGGAACTCTCTTCAGGCGTTTACCTGAAAATATATGGCATCGTATCGAAAGGGAGAGAGAGGGAAAGAGGAAGGACGACGTGCGCGGCTCTCACAAAGACGTCGGAAAAGTTATGACATGTTCTTTTATCATGTTCTCAACTTAATCCAGGATATACCTCGACGCGGCGGAAGTGCCTAACCTTGGGGTCACTCCGACGAAAATCGAGGTATACCTTAAGGGTAAAACGAGATAGGAAACAACGAATATATTTGTCGAAATGGCAAGGGGGATTCCGTCCATAATATCATGGTCGTCGTTGTCGTCGCCATTGTCGTCTAGCGGAGTGTCCTTCATTAACGGAAAACAATGAGTGCATTATTTCTGATGCAGACGGGACGCGTAAGGAGACGGGCGCCAGGTACAAGGCGATTTATCGCTGTGCAAACACACGTTATCGAGATGCGAACTCGCTCTCGTATCATTACGCGCCGCGCGATGATGAGAGGAGGAGGAAGAGAAGTAAAGACGGAGAGAGAAAAACGGCAGAGGGAAGGGGATTTATTTTACTAGAAATGTGTGTGCAAAGATACGTAGCACTCACACCACACACTCCTCCCCGCCGGTCGAAACGTTTTTTTTATTGATAACCGCAGGTATGCGAGTGCTCCACCTTTCCTTCCTTCGTTATCTCGAAAAGAACTCGGATAGGGTTATTATTAGACGTCTCTACGGTCACGTTTCACATCTTGCTTCGTGGACTCGAGCTGATAGAGTCGAACGAGTGGATGAATCTTTCGGAGAAATTTTGCATCTCGCGATTAAGTGACGAAAAAAGTGTGAATCACCGTATG
>NW_022639558.1:311804-341792 GCF_010583005.1 Odontomachus brunneus | reverse complement strand
GAGAGAGAGAGAGAGAGAGAGAGAGAGGGAAGGAAAGAGAAACGCATCTCCGTGCCGCGGCTGGAATCATTATCAGACTGCGGTGATAAGCGGCATTACAGGCAGAGAAAATAATCGCGAGCGATTCCGACTGCACGTGCAACGCGAGGTCGCATTTTTTTTCTGCGAGTCGAAGGGAATCCGTCGTATCTTGTGCGGTCTGCGATAAAAATGAGCGGTACAGTGTTGAACTGAATAAAATGCCAGGGGAAAGTATCTGGTAAAAGAGGCGCTGACGTTTATCGGGCAAATTATGAAAGTAGAGGATGAGAGAAGGAAAGCATTATCTCCCTTTTCTTTTTGTAAAAGTCACATGTGGAAAGAATTTTGTAGCAAAAATTACGACAGAATTTTGTAATTTTTAGGAACAGATCGACATTTCGCAGTAATATATTATCCTCTTCCTTTCATATGCGCTTCCTTTACAGTACATTTACATTTTGAGAACTGAAATATACTATTAAAAAATTTGCTATGTGCTTCCAGCGAAATTTATCATATTTCTTAGCAAAATAGACCTCATTGTTAGTCTATTTCTGCATTATTAGGAACATGATAAAATCGAGAAGAATTTATATGAAAAAGAGATTACTATATTTTCTGTGTATATAGACAGTTTATTCTTTAATTTCATGTAAATTCTTTCCAATTTTATTATATTTGAAAGCAGATTTTCTCTCTGAAACATTTGTCCCGCGCTACCGGTCGCGCGGCAGTTGTTTCCAGTGCGAAATCCGCATTCGTCGCTCACGAACTGCGAAAAGTGCCGTGTGTGTCGCGGGAACAATGAAGCCTAATATAGCTGTTTATCACGCCATGAAACGCCCTCATAGCCGATTCCCGAGCATTCAACAACAGGGGGGTCCGGCTTAAGATCGCACCGTTTAACACCGACGGGGTTAGCGCAGAATGATCCCCGGCGCACGAGCGTATAAAACACCCCCGTGAAACCCCAACTGCAAACATCATGGCTGTACCCTTAATGCTACACCCGCAACCCCCTCTGTCTCTTTCACACGTTTAGCATAACCGAAATCTCGCAAAAATCATTGCTCGTATTTAACAATATGTGTGTATGTGTGTGTGAAAATTATGGGAATTAATCGACGATCAAATTAATTGACAGCTTTTCGGAGCTACACACGAGGTATTTTTCAACGAGCGACTCTCAATGCAAACATATCGACGAGACATAGTCGCAGTTGCTTGTCGGAATAATCGAGGTACGTTTGAATCGTCACGCAGCGACCGTTGCCGAATCGCGGCAGCGCGATGGGGTGCGACGTTAAAAGAAGGGGATCAAAGGTACACGCCGCAGTAAGGATCAGCGAGAGGATTGTCAGCGGAATTAGCAGGAATATAGCAGCATTTAACTGCGTGGACCAACCAGCTAAGCGAATCCACTCGTGCGCGGAGCGGCGACGTTTTTCCGCGCGAACGATGATCTCGCTGTTTGTTTCCTCGCGCGGAAAGGACGCGCGTTCGTTCCTTTAGGACCCGGGCAAATCAATAAGTTGAGCGTGCGCGAGCGAGGATAAGATAATATTTTTCTGGATAAATATTAACGCGTAACTTAATTACTTTCTTCTCCTTTTTTGGCTGTACTTTTATAATTTTTCAAACCTTATAATGTGTCACAATCTTGTGAGTTATTGAGATTCAATAACAGCCAACAGAAAAAATTCTCAAGGCACTACAACGATTTCAAGAGAACTAAATTGAATGCTCTCCGAGCATATCAGTTACGGATTAAATTTCGAGATAAGAAGGATTTTGCAATACCGTCTCTAGTTTTCCCGAAATGAGTCCGTGCTCCTCCCTTTGTTCAGCCGAACCGGTCTTACCTACTCAAGCAATTGTTTCGCAATTAGTACAGAAATATTTTCTGTTTGCCGTGCACAAATACAATGGTGTACATAATGAAGAATGCAAATTCCACGAGAGCATCGCGCGCAGTCTGTTCGATCATCTAGCCTTTCGGTAAATAGGAATAATTATCGCATCGGCATCGGATTAAAAGCCGGAAACGGAAATATGGAAATAATTGTTATTAAACGTAAACACAGTGAATATTTTTAACGAGCGCGGGCGAGCGAACGAACGAGCGAGCGAGCGAGCGAACGAACGAACGAGCGTGCGAGCGAACGAACGAACGAGCGTGCGACCGAACGCGCAGCGTTGATTTCGCCCAGTCGATGAATTCGCAATCGGCGATCGCGCCGCACCTCAAAATAATCATCGTGCATTTCACATCGCGATTATTTTAATCGACCAAAACGTAGAGCCGGTATTTGCTCCGCGCACACAAATTATCGAGCGCAAGTAAATTCCAGTCGCTTTATTCAGATTTGACGTATCGGCCGCAAATTTGACGAGATGAGTCACACATTGTGCCCGCGTGCGATAATTAGTTGGTACGACTTTCGAATTAATTGTCATCGATCGGACGGCTCGGTCGGCCAATTCGGCGCGTCAAACTGCCCTTTTCTCTACTTTTTTCTTCGCTCCCTTCTCCCGAGTCCTCGCTGTTTTCGCGGCGAAATCATGATAGGCAATGTCCTCCTCACATCCGACACGTTTCCAACCCTACCATCCTCGGGACGAAATTCGAGTCGAAATTTTAGTCCTATAAGTCCTTAAACCTTAAATTCTACAACGCAGTAGGAACCAAGTTAGCAAAGTAGGTTTAATTCTAATGATACAATTTACTCCTACTTTGATTCTGATGAATTTCCGAAATTTCTCTTTTCACTTTTTTAGCGTCAAAATAGATGTTGAATGGAATAGTGAGTTTGAAAGTAGGATCAAAAGTTCGATTTGGCTAGGTTAAATAGAATCAAAAGAAGTTGATGTAGATTTCAGAATATCAAAATAGTAAGGCGGAAAGTAGGATCAAAATTTCGGCTCGGAGAACACAAGAGAGCCGCTCTCTTGTGATATTTCACAAGAGGAGACGAGGTTTCCGTTTGAGCGAGCAGACAGCTCGCGGTCGGCGCTATCGCGTTTTCACACCGGTCATCGAATCGTTATTCCTCGCGCGTAATCTCACTCGGCAGACAATTCCGGCCCTTCTTCCCCCCTTCTCTCTTTCTCTCTCTCTTTTTTTTAAAGCCCGATATATAAACTTGGCTACTCGAGGCGCGCGCGCACGCACGCTTATCCTCTTGCGCGACCGAATCTATTATCCGAAGAGTGACCGGGTGCGTCAGAGGCGCATGATGGATGAGCGGTGATTAATTATACGGTGTCCACCCCCAACCCAACCACCCTCAGTGCCGCCGACCCACCCGCCCCATCGGTAAATACAGCGACGCGGTTACGATCCGACGTCGTCCGGCGCTGCTCTTCTTCGAGTTTCCTGCTCCGAGCGGCGTCCATCCGGCTGGACGAGCGGCCAGCTTGACATATTAATTTCCCAGAGTGGCCGTCCGCGTTGTGGCATACGCACGACGATTCAGAGAGACTGTACGACGCGAGAGGCAGAGAGAAAGGAGGAGGGAGAGAGCGTCGAAATTCGACGGGGTCGACATCAGTCATCCCGATTGATTGAATTGTATCTGTCTGTAGTTCTCGAAGAGAAGCGACAATTTCCGTTTCTTCAATTTTCAGTTCATAGAAATCTTAACTTTCAATTTTTCATAGTCTTTACCCTTTGAAGCACAGGACCTTCAAAATACGGATTGTAATAAAATATTCATGTCATATGTCTAGAATAACAGCCCAAGAGATCATTCCTTTTGAAATTAATTTTTTCTATTTTCCTATTTTATTTTATATTATATTATTTTTTTATATATATTTCCTATTATATTTTGTATTTCCTATTATTAAAATAGAGCGTGTTATTATGCACAAGCTGTGCGGTTTCATTGCGTTTTACTGTGTCTGCTATGATTTAGTTCTAAGGCGATCTCACGGTGAAACCGCTCCAAAGGGTTAAAATGATGTTCATAGCTCGAACTTATATTTGAGACCGTCTTAAATTTGCTTTGAGATACTAAGTACACGCATAAAATATAGTACTAAAGATTACGTTGAAATTTTACACTTTTTTGTATAAAGCTGGATTATATTGACATTGCGGTAAACATTATTATGGAAATAGTAAATTTGACAATTCGACATACCGACTGTATGATATAAGAAGACACTCAAATGACTTTCGACAACATGAACAGATTTTCAACAAATAAATAATTTGCAGTAAAAAGTCAAATATAACACTTTGAAAGAAATGTATAGTAATTTCGTCATAATCTTTGTATCCACACCGAGAAAGAAATGCTTGGGAATTTATTTGGGAAATATAAGTTCATTTCCGCTAATAAACTTGACATCCTATAAATAAATTTCCTAGTTCTCAGTGCAATTTTTCGTGTCAGAGTAAGATTAAATTTTCTTGTAATTTTTACTGTAATATTTTCTCCGTGTACAATCAATGAAACGACCCTTACTTACTTAGTATCTCGAGATGTACTTAAGACGATCTCAGATACAAATATTCGGATTTTAAATATAAAATATGAATATCATTCTCGGAGTTTGTAAATATTTCAAAGTCCGCAGATTGAACTCTGAGCTCAATCGTAGATTCTCGTTCTCCGACCGCTAAATTATTGATCGATCGATCGTAGGCGACGTGGTACATGACACTTTAGCACAGTGATAACAAAATTGCACGGTTATCAATTGAATTCTCCATCAAGTTGGCGACATCGTCGTGCCAACGCGTCGCTCTCAGCTGCAAAAGCACCGAGCGACACATTTGCACACTGAAGCGATTATTTACCGGCGCTGACGGGTCAAATCCCACCGATTTAATTTACAAATCGCGTATTAACTACGCAGGATTTGAAATGAATTTAAAAATTGCGCCAGTTTCGGGCGCGGCGAGAGAACGAGAGCTGCTCGCGAGATCTCGATCAGACAGGCAGAATATATTAAATCGTCAGCGTGCGACGCGCGCGACACAGAATCATCGAATTCTTCATCAAATATATACGCAATTCCGTGTTCCTCTCGCGGAAATCACACGGGGATACACGAACATTTGCGGTGGTTTTTCAAAACTGAGAACAATCTCTCCGTTATCGGAACAATTTACTATTTTCATGATCGTTAGTTCAAAATAGATCGAACAGTTACCGTTGCAAATTATTTCTCATAATTTGTCACTTTAACAAACACCTACATATATTGCCTGAAATACAAATCATATTTGTTTTCATCTACTTAGATCAGCTTGGCTGTATCTCCATTAGAGAAGTGTTGCTTTGAGCAGCAATTTGAGCGTAACCAATCATTCATGACCTTCTGTGGGATCATTTGTTGTCCTAAACCATTATCAATAAACCATTTATCTACACTGAGAGAAAAATTACAAATCAACCAATATTTCTTTGGTGGGAGTCATTAACATATTTACTTAAATCTAATTTCTCTTTATTTAAATCAAATATTGTTTACTTGATTTAAGTAAACAATATTTGATTTAAATAAAGAGAATTTAGATTTAAGTAAATATGTTAATGGCACCCATCAAAGAAATATTTGTTGATTTTAAGGTAATTTTTCCCTCAGTGTACTAATTATTTTGTTAAATTAGCAAAATTTGTTCTCTCAGTGAGTGCGACTCGATATTCGTCCACAAAGAGCGCTCTCCAGAAATATTACAGGACAATCCGTGATGCGGAATACTTGAAGCGTAATGCACAGACTACCCTAATCCACAAACGTAGGTGCATCAACATGATGCAAGTGCGTGTACTATTATAAAGCCGTGCTAATGCGTGTCTAGTTTAACCACAGCCTTCGGCGACGTGCCAGATTGCAGAGCCGATGGATTTGCTGGACAATGACCAGCCATGGGGACGACCATGATCGTCATATGCACAGCACTCGCTACGAAAAATCACAGTAAGAAACGGCCGACGATTGATCGGGGCACTGGTCGACAAGGCAAGGCCGTGCGGAAGACGTTAAGTGATCTTCTGCACCAGAAAACAGGATTTTGTCGTCAGAACAAAAGTTTGATACACCGGACCAAAGTTTGGTTAAAATGGGATCGGCTAAATGTTCGATAATTGCAATGAAAAAATTTCTTTGCCGTTTGTGTGTTTTGCCCTCTCGCTGACACATCCTACTCGACACAAGTAAAAGGCATAAGTAAAGGCACAAGTAAATGCCAACGAAATTGCATATATTAAATATCCAAATACAACCGCATCGGAAAATTGTCCCGTAATGCACGCGATTTTGAACTTGCCAGTCATCAGCGACACCCACATGGTGCATAATCGCCTGCGCAACGGACGGCTTACTGTTAAGCCGGCGCCTCTCGTCAGCGTTCCCTCTCTGAACGCAGGTTATAAACAGGCTTCAATTCGTTAGGCGTAAAAATCGACGGAGGGTGAAATCAGGTGTGACGGATCAGAAGCGACCGCACATGTTGCATTCTCGCGGCAACCCCCAGTGTTTATTGACGCTTATAACGGACCCCCACGTTAAAACCTGCACCGGCCCTAATTATACGCTATTATTTCCCTAATAGGATCAAAAGCGGGGATTCCCCGGCTACGAACTCGGCCAGAGCCGTGTTTAGCCCACGCGACACCTCCAACCGATTTTGAAGCTATCGCAATAATTAATTGCCAACGCAGAAAATTGAATAGAGCTCGTGAATAAAGAATAAAATCGCATCAATCATAACGGAAAATTATACCTGTTGGCTAATGACGTCGCGCTGCTAGTCCAAATTCGGGATTTCTCCTTTCGGGTATGGGATACGGTAAATCAGGACTGGAAAACGTGTAACATCCCGTAGGAGGGGGGCATCTCGACGAATCACAATTTTTTGCAAGACAAATATAAAATTGAGAAATCTTTAAAAAATAGATTATCGAACGTCATAAATGTTTATTGGATATTATAACATCTACATTAATGAGATATTTGAATTTATTCACGTGACCGACAGTATAAAAATCTAACAGCGAGAGATAAAGTGACGGACCACATGCAGATAAGCTTACGATAGATAATACATATATAGTCGGTTACACAGAACAGTTTCGACACAGTGAGATTGGGAGCTTACTGAACTGTCAAAATTGAGAATCATTACCGACGAGCTTACGCAGTGAAAATATAATTAATAATATACTTAATAATAATAATAATAATGCAGTCTTATATTATAAAAGCCCATTGATAACGATCCTTAATTTGACCCAAATTGATGAGATGCCAGCTTCGTTGTCTGAACCATTTTGCAACAAAGTGTACGTATGATCCTACGATCGCGTAAACGTGCGATCTATCCGTCGGACAGAAACGAATTTCACGAGAGGAAGTACGATAGAACCACCAGCCGGGAGCGGAAGAAGGGGAAGATCGACGGTGGCAGCGACATTCGGGACTTGTTTTTCGTTCGACGGCCGGACGAGGCTCGCCTCGCGAAATTAACCACCGGCCGAATAACAATCGGAATCGCGCGGAAAAGCGCGGAAAACAGCGGCGGCGGCGGCGGCGGTGGTGCGTGCGCCGGCCGTGCGTGAAATTGAAAACGCGGCGCCATTAAAACGGCATTAATGACGGGGATCGCGGATATTGAGATGTATCTGTGTGCGGTGCGGGCCGACCGGATTTTTGAGCGAGTGAGCAAGCGCGCCCGGCAGCTCTCTCGCAATAAATCCGCGTCCCGTCTAAATTAGAATCTACGTGTGCCGAATTCATTTCGGAAATATGGCGCGGCCGCGCGTAATATTGGATGCGACGGAATTTGGGACGCTCGCTTTAACGTCGCCTCGCCCGGCGCTGCGCACCGACTAGTTCCGGTTCGATATTGTGCGTGTCGAGCGTTCGCCCTGTCCGTCGTGCTATCGGCCAATCGCGAGGAGCGCAAATCGCCGCAAGAAAGTTGCTGGCGCGTCTGTTTATTGCACCCTGCGCGTCGGGCGAGATACAGCTAACCCGTAATATATTTTATTTTATGGACGCGCGCGCGGGGTACCTCCAAAGGTGGCGACGGCGGCCGTTGTAAAAAAGGAGAGACCCTCGTAATCTCTGGCAGATATAACTGTGCGGTGTGTGACGTAACGTCGAGTCTGTAAAACTCACAAAAACAGGCGATCCTAACGTAGGAAAGCGCTGGTTACGTTCACCTACCTTTAAGGCACTACTTCCTTGTCTGTTTCGAGTTGTGGTGCAAGTGTCGAATTTTCCTCGTTTTCCGCGAGAGACTTTAGTCGAGTCACCCTGAGACCGCCACCCTTCACCGGGATCTTTGATCTTGGATCGCTCAATCAACAGCGCCGCGTCGCGCTATTTCTTTTCCCCTTTTCCCGCGTGATATTTTTTCTCACACTTCGATACACCGTTCACGGTACGTGGCGTAACGAGGTGCGGGAGGGGGAAGGGTACGAAACGAGGTGCGGGAGGGGAAGGGAAGAGACGCCATGCAGGAACATGGGAATAAAGCGGGCCGAAACGAAGACCGCGAGGAAGGGAATGTACGATGCCTTATCTCGATACGCGCGCAAAGGGGCGCGAGACAGCGGGAGGAAGAGCCGGAGGAAGAGCAAGAAGCAGAGGCACCGGGACAAGGTGCATCGGTGTGTGAACCCGCGGCGGAAGGGACCGAGAGGGAGGAAGCAAGAGAAGATGAAGAAGAACAAGGGAGGCCTCCCAGATATCAACGTACGCGAGACAGAGACGGAACGTGCCCAGGGATTACGAGCGCACGCAGGGGAGGGATGAAGAGAGAGGGTGGACGAAGGATGTCATAGGACACCGCGTTAGAGACACGAGCGGAAGCGGAGGTACTAAGAGAGCGGGACGAGGCGCTATGGGCCGCGTGAAAACGAGGGAAAGGTCCGAGAAGAAGAACCCATGGCAGGCTGTGAGCAAGAGAAAGAGAGGCAGGCGGAGAAAGAGAGGTTGCGCGTCGAGCGTCGAGGGAGTTCGCAGAGAGAGGAGAACGTACCCGCGCGCAATGGCCGGAGGGAGGGTGGGAAGGGGCTCTGACGGAGCGGGGAGGGGGGAATGGGGCGAGATAGCGCGGTTATCAGCGAGCGAGAGGAAGCGAGTGTGGGTGAAACGTCGGCCATGTTGAACAGGCCTGCGTGCTGGTCCTCCTGTGTGCCTCTCTTCCTCTCTCTCTTTGCCTCCCTCTTTTTCTCTGTCGCCCTCTCTCCTCGTCTACCTCCCTCCTTGTCCCCCTCCTGTCTCTTGCTCGATCCCCCTCTCTCTCTTTCGCACTGCCTCCGTCTCTTTCTCTCGCTCTCTTGCTCCCTCGCGCGTTCTCTCTCTCGCTCTCTCTTGGCGGAACCGCGGCGCGTCAATACCTCGACCTGGGATTCCCCGCGCTCCACGCCGCTCTCCGGAGGGCAGCCTTCGCATCGGCCAACCAGAAGGCAAGCTGATACCCTGCTGTAGCGATGGCAACGCTACGCGGGCTGCGTCGTCGACAACGAGGAACGGCTTCCCGCCGACTACGGAGAAAAGGAGGAAAACGACGAAAAAAGTGCCGGAGAAAGAAGAGAAGCCGGTCAGATAGTCGATGACGTGACCAGGGTCGGCGACGATGATGACGACGACGACGACGAGAAAGGTGTCGTGGAAGCCGGATATATCTAGTAGAACCAAAAGTTACTTTCCAGAAAAACTAGCCAAAGTACGTTGTCTCTCGAATGTAACACTCGATCATTACCGATAATTCAAGTTCCCCGTCCTCGTTTGACTGTGCAAGGTGCGCCTTGCAAAAAATATCGACCCGTGATCCCGGAGGGCACTGAAAATTTTCCACCAAGTGATCCTTTGCGTGATTCCAGAGTCTTTCGAAAAGGTCATATGAAAAAACTGAATCCCTTTAAACGATATGCCAGTGACGACAGACACAGAGCTGGTCGCTGCAAAGTTTCGCTGAATCAACTATCGCTCCGCAATTGATCGTCAAACGAACGTCGCTCGGAGAGAAGAGTTACGCGAGCAAAAATTACATAATGCCAGCGCAAACGGCACTTAGTTGTCTGCTTCCTGTACGCGCGCGTAGTGTTTCTTTCCCGAATGTTAACACAAGTCCAAGCTGATACCTCCGGCGAAACGACTCCATCGTCGCGATAACCAAATATTGTCGTTCCGATTATTACCGTTGGTAATAAGTCCCTCCCTCCGTTCTCTCCCTCCGTCTCGTAAAACACAGAAAGAAGGCGAGGAGCGCGGCTCCGCCGGAGGAGTTCGGTGACGAGGCTGAAGTTACAGATTAAACAAACAACCGGCAATACACAATGATTTATTGAGAACGGTGGACCCCGCGTACTCACCCTCACCCTCACCCTCATCCCTGGGCGTAGCTGCCCGTAACAAATAAATCCTACTAGCGCCGGACACACGACACGATGGAAAGCGTCGGCGAATTTTTCACATCCCTTACTCGAATGAATTCATTACACCGTCCGAACACTTACGTCGCTCGTTAATGTTCTTCGTGCATCGTGAACTACTCGGCGTCCTGGTGACGATCGATAGGAACGGCGTTAACGTGACACTCGATTTTCAAAAAATCGACACGACGACCACGTAACGTCAACGATCGGATTTCGCCGATTCGAGTACGCCCCTGGCAATAAGGTCTGCCCCTCTGTGATGGGAACGAGGGGAGGAGGGTAAAACGACGAGAAAGAAAAGAGGAAGGGCCGGCGGGGGGAGAGAGGGTGAGGGGTGGACCAGATAACGGACAAGCTGATCGAAATTAAGGACAAAATGGTCGAGTTAAAACCGGAGCCGGGAGAGAGTTATTCAAATAAAGTTTTATTCAAGCATTGCGCGCGCCCCGCGGGCGCAAAAACGCTTCGCGTTTTATTTCCCGGGTCTGTCCTATAAAATTCGCTAATAATATATGCACTTTTAATCGCCGTATCAATAGAGTATGAGCAGAGAAAGCTCGGAATTGAATTGGCCGAGCCTAACTTTCGGCTCACCTCGGCCGTTCGCTGTTTGCCAAGTGTTTTTTTTTTCTTTCTTTCTCGACACTTTGTCGTCGTCGCCGCCGTCGTCGCCGTCGTCGTCGTCGCCGTTGTCGTCGTTGTCGTCGTCGTCGTCGCCGTTGTCGTCGTTGTCGTCGTCGTCATCGACGTCGTCGTCGTCGCCGTATCCCACGCGTCATGAATTTACCGAAAATTACCGAAGAACACGCGACACGCTCACAACTGCTCCTCATTACGGATCTCCGTGCGATACCGGTGAAGCAGATAAACGTCGCCGAGAACACGTCGCGTAATCGCACGCCAATTCGACGCGAAGATCACGCTGTGCTCTCCTGAAAGCGCATTGGCATGCGACACGCTCGATGCGTCGCACACGTCACGTAACAACGTTCGCCGTTGTTATTTATAGAAACGATTGTTCACGTTCGTTAATGCAAAATAATTTCAAGTCCACGCCCACGCATCGAGGGTGACGGGGAAGGGAGGGAGGGGGAGGGAGGCAGGCGGGCAGGCATGTACAGTCGTCGACGGCGGTGCATACACGTCAGTAGGATGTGTGTGCGTGCGTATGTATATGTGTGTGTGTATGTATGTGTAACTTAACGATCGACGTGCGCCGCGCCTGATTTTATTACGTAGCAGGTGTCCCATTAAGACCAGGATTATATTCTAATTAACAAGGAGTTTGTCGTGTGACCGCCTCCTCTAATCCGTTTACGAAAATTTCAATTTCTCGCCGGCGCACCTAAGTAAACCGGATCCCGTCCTTAAGCCGCAACAATTCCTCGTCGTCCGCGCACTACTACTGCTACTATTACTACCACCACCACCACCACCACTACCACCACTGTTGCCTCTCGCGCAGTTCGGCGATCACGTGCCGAAAGTGCAAACGACAGTCAGACTTTGTCTTTCGCCGGAATCCATAGCGGAATTATCGCGGCGGCGAATTAATCGTCGCGGAAGGACGAGTCCTCCGGTCAGGCGCGATGCGAGGGGGATGATCGCGGGTGCTCGCGAATAAGGAGAGCGCCGAGACCACGAAGGCCGACGTGACGTTGCGACCGAATTACGAGCAACTCTCTGGGCTACGTCACATTAGAAAGGGGAGAAACGTGTCCTTCGCGCAACGATGCGTTGAAAAGATATGTTATATATGAAATTGGTGCATGCGACTACTCTGCTAAGATGAATCAACAAAAATGTCTCCGATTGAATCAGTAAAATGCGATACTCACTGAGTCACTCTTCAGTGACAACAAACGTACTTTACTGTCCCGTATTTCTTACTGACGTTGACTGATGTGGAAGTAGTATTTCACTGAAAATTTTGTAATACACAAATTCGTTGTACCAAATAGAACTTTCTGCGTTTGTGTCGCCGAGATTAACGGTCTCCATGCACCTTGCGTGCGATGACACGATTTGCATTTACAAAGTGCATTATCAATAATGCACTGAGACAAAGAATATCTGAAGAATAAAAAAGTATTTATTCGGTGGGTATTAATGATATATTTACTCGTACAACTATAAAATATTTTTCAAATAAGAGAAGAAGTTTCAAAGAGATGAGTTTTATATATAATACAACAATTTTAAGAAAATAAGTTTGGAGAAAATGTATGTTTTCTTAAAACCTCTTAGTTTTTCATAAAAGAGAGAGAGAAAGAGAGAAAGAGAGAGAGAGAGAGAAAGAGAGAGAGAGAGCAATCCTTTCAAATAAAAAATATATAAATTGCAGTGAATTTTATCAGTGTACACCGAATAAATATTTTTTTATTTTTTAGACATCTTTTCTTTCTCAGTAAAGGAACAATCGCTACTATCAACTGATTCCTCCAATGCGATTTTATTGGTCACAGCGCTGTACTTATAACTGAACCGCAGCTTATGAGTGCAGCATTTCAGTGAAGAATACATTGATTGTATTTTAGAGAGCAGAGAGTACAATCGAGTCGCCCTTTACGAATTTTTCGCTTCCGTCTTTTCTACACTATAATCTTCATTCGCCCAAGCATCGACTATATATCACTCACTCGGTATAAAGCATGGAGAGATTACAGCGGAGTGTGCGTACGCGCGGCACACACGATCGGATAATTTTCCTCCTTGTCGATAGTGCCTGTCGGAGTGCCACCCTCTCACCTATCCGGTGATCACTGTCTCTGTCTCTCTCCCCCTCTCTCTCTCTCTCTCTCTCTCCGTCCTGGTCGCTTCCAGTCAACTCCTGCATCCTCTCTTGCCCTCCGGCTATCCTTCCCCTGTGCTTCCCTGCAACCCCATCAGGCTCAGTCTGGTTTTCAGCGCGAGGGTATATCGAACGTATGGCGCTCGCCGCGTATGCACCCGCCGCGACCGACGCAGCCCTGTGCTCGATGAAATCAACCCCTTCGCTCGTTAAACCCTCCCCCACGCACGCTCGCGGCAAGCCTGAGATGATTTCCGCGCGTATAGGGACGTCGCGAGGAAAAGAATAATCGGCCGTCTCAAACGGATCTAAAAAAAACGACGGTACACTCACATATGCGCATAGGGTGGCATCGTGTATAAGCTTTGAACTTTCTGAAGACGGTGAAGAATGCTTCAGGTCTCGCTACAGGCGCCTCTCTCTAGATAGTAACTTATCGTAGATTCGCTATTTATCACTATCGCCTCGTTCAGCGAGTTCACGCCGTCCTTGAGGAATTTTTCGCCGGGAAAGCCGAGAAATCGAAACGAGCCGAGGTCAATATTCTCGAGGAAGAGCAGCAACTCCTCTTCCTCCTTCTGCTCTTCCTCCACCTTCTCCTCGAGACCGCAAGAAAGTAGCATCCGATCCTTCCGGGGCCGCGCGTTCAGTTCTACGAGTCTCTAAGAGTCTCTAATGATTACGCTGCACTTCGCATTGAATCCCGGCACTCGAGATATAATACGAGCGAAGTGCTCGTATAATACTTGGCCGCTACACAAAGCTGCCAAAAGTATCCGTTCGCGATGTTTACGCCGATACGGCTCCGTTACATCGAAGAATGTGGATAACGGTAGCGATAATTTGTTAAAAAGTCTCGTTCTTTATGATCCAATCACTTCGCGCGCTTATCGCGATTCAAAACTCGAAGCAAATTTTTTAATAAGAAAAGTACGTTTCCTCCACAGACATCATGGTTATCTGTCCCTAAAAAATTAAGTCTCATTTTTTTCTCTTCTTTTAACCCTCAATTATCACATTGGCGCAAATTTTACCTAAAAAAAACTGTCGTTTCTGTCGGGTCTGTCGTTTTTTTGAGCGTAATCTTTTTTATAATATTTTCCCAACTACTATCATATACTACTTGCATATTTCTGTATGCATAAATGAATTCCTTGAAGTCTGACGTCTCGATGAAAAAAATTTTTTTGAAATCGATTTTATGGAAGTTATAACGAAATGTATGACGTGAGGTAGCCATTACCTCAGTATAGTAGGCCCGTGTTTTTTTTTAAGTATGGCATCTTAGAATATTCTAGGATATCCTAGAGTTGGAATTATCGAAAGGCTTTAAAGCCTCTTAGAGAATCTAATGCCTTATAAAAATTATATATATTCCCTTTAGGAGTTCTCCTCTCTCCCCAAATATTTTATATCAGCAAAGTAATGATTCCGTCGATATAATTTGATATAATACTATCGATTTATCCGGGATCTATATTCTTCGTTCCAATCCGTAATTTTTTCACTGAAGAAACCAATATAGCGGCCGTATGCGAAGCAGAATCGTTAGTCTTTCGTGAAAAAAAAGAAAACAAATTTTACTTTCTAAATTTTTTATCGATGTCATCTACAAGGTTAACGTTCTCATGTCCATGTTATCTCATCTTTAATGAAAAAAAATTTGGTTGCATTAAACAAATTTTTGGTGAAGTATGAACAAACCAAAAATTCCGCTCGTAATTACGCTTAAAATTCTGTTCAAGTTGACAAAAAAAGATTCCTGATTAATTTGAGTGGAATTCTGATAACTTCAATTGAAATTTTCTGGCTCATATTTCACCAGAAATCTACTTAATCCAACCAAACGTTTTTTCCGTGTACATTCAAAAATTGTACTTTTCGACGATTAATTTTATTCAAGCCACGAAACTCTTCATCGAAAGTATTTTTTCAGATTTTTCTATAAAGAAAAAAATTGTATTCAGACGGGATTGATGCTTTGGCTTTGAAGGGTTAAGAATCTAATCATTCCGTCGTAGTTCCTCTGCTCCTTAGAAATCGCGCCTTTTCCCAAGCTATCAAATAACGGCCGATGTGAATGTAAACTAGAGCTTCGGTTTCAATCAGTTTTTCGAATACACGTTTAAACGTTTAGCGTACATCCGTTTAAAAACGTCTGACGCGAGCCGTTTCGATGTAACTAAACGTTCGATCGTTTAAACAGATTCTGCAATAGGTACTCTCTAAAGTACAATCAGTGCATTCT
This sequence comes from Odontomachus brunneus, assembly GCF_010583005.1. NCBI lineage: Eukaryota > Metazoa > Arthropoda > Insecta > Hymenoptera > Formicidae > Odontomachus > Odontomachus brunneus. The sequence goes on along the minus strand of NW_022639558.1, from coordinate 326,329 downwards.
TCGTCGAAGTGCTATTCTTATAACTGGTGGTTCAGTTAAAAGTATAGCACTGCAATCAGTAAGATCTCGTAGAGAGAATCGGCTGATAGTAGCGACTGTTCCTATTATTGATGCAGTTTGCAAACACGGACAGTGTCATTGCACTCTAATCACACGGCAATTCTATTGCCACGAACGCGGAAGGTTGGATTTGACGCAGCGTGAATTTGTATTGTATAAATTTTGCAGTGAAATCTTACTTCCATTGATCACACAATCAGTGAGATATAAAATGAAGCAGTAAAGTGGGAGTGCCTCCACTAGAAATCAATGAATATTCACTGCTTATCGGTGAAATGTTTCTTCTACTAATTTGATCAGAAGCATTTTCACTGATTCATTTTAAGAAAGCATATATTACTGATAAAATGAAAAACCCGACATTGTATATCTAAGCATTGTATACGAAATGCCTAGATATTATATATAAAAAAATAAGAATTCTGTAGAACGGTTAGGTATTCTATATAATATTTAAGCTCCACACAATGCAGGTAAAATATACACATACATTTTTAATAAAAACACGAATAACTGTCTATACGACTACGACTAGTTGTGCGAAGGAACAAAGCATATTCACACGGTAATGTCACTGTTGTTTGATTCTGTCTTCCTTGGCTTATACAGTTACTAGAAAGGGTTGAAGTGATCCTGGTTCCTGCCTCTTAAAGACCTACAAACGGATAGACGAATAATTCGAAGGATTCAAAGTTAGTAAAACCGACAGACGTTTTAATTTCAAGAGCACGTGTAATCGCGATTACTTTATTATGCGTATCTGCAAACGCGTACGCTAAAATACACATTTAAACGTTCTTTTCGTTTGAACGCGTAATGTGGAGCTCTAATGCAAACGAAACTCGGTAGACTCGGTATATTCGGCGCGTCTCGAGGGGCTCTTCGTCGACGGACACCTTCGCCGTCAATATTCCGGCGTAACACACCTCCTCCCCCGGCCGCACCGAGTAATCCCCGGCGAGGGGCTGCGAATTAACGCGAGATATACGGCGCGAGCGATGCGCCACGGTGCGCCGCCATGCAGTTTCGTTATGCGGCCGCGCGTCATGCCAGAACGCGCGCGCACTCGCGCGCTGCGCTCCGCCGAGCGCATGTGCGCGCGACGCGCGTGTGTACAATCAAACATTGTTCATGATTTAGTCAAATATTGGCCGGATACACAGGTTTGTAGTGCCTCTCTCACGGTGTATATCTGCCCCGTGTATCATGTCGAATAATCCGCGGGAGATTGCGCCTTCGCGTGTCCGCCCGTTAACTAAGACTCGTTTACGGCGAGCGAGCAAGCGTACGGGCGCGATGGCGCACTCGTGACAGCTTTCAGATATATATATATATACATATATATATTTACACATACACCCATATACAAATATATATACACATATACATATACAAATATATATACACATATACATATATAAATATAAATAAATAAATAAATATATATATATATATATATATATATACACATACATATACAACCAGGTCGCCAGAGCACCATCACCTTATCGCCCACGATAATCCCCCGACGTTGGCCGAAGCCGTGTGTGCGTTATGTATGTGCGAGCTGTGCCAGCCGACTCTCCGCGCACACGACATTAGCATGAACGCATATGGTCGCCGCAGCGCGGTGAGATACACAACAGCCCGCCGACCTGCCACGATCTCTCGCGGGTTTGCGTTTCCTAGATCGCGGCTCGCGAATCGCACAGATCAGGGAAATCACTCGGCGTATTCACTGAGACATTCATTCGCGACCTCGCGATACCCGAATATTTAAAGCGCACGGAGAAATCGCGTCGTATTCGCCGATATCAGTGTCTCAACTCCGCGTTGGAAAAACGAAAATATATGTACTTTCTGTAGGATCCACTTTTACATTTCGTGATAAAGAACGCGAGGTCATTTAATGCTAAAGTCCTAAACGTCCAAAAATTACGTAAACTCGAAACATTTTATTCTGCACATCTTTATTTGCTCATAACTTCCAGAAAAATGATCGAAATTTAATTATTTTTCTTTTTAATTAAAATATCGAAAAATATGGATCTATAAAGTGTATCGAGGAATATGAATCTATGAAGTAATAAAAAATGGCGCAACTAATAAAAGATAAAAACTGTTTTTTAATTCATTTTGGTCTATAAGGCTTAGATCTTTTTTGTTTTACGTAGGAAGATGTATGGATTACCTATTGGTAAAACAGAAATTCAAAAATGACAATTTTGTGGGTTAGTAATTTTATTCTTGCATAACTATGATTAGTGGAAAAAAAAATAAAAAGAAATATCCAACACGTAGAAACTTTAACGCGCACAACTGCGTACTTTAAGGGCTTTGTTGAGATACATAGAATTATGATAGGTATTATATTGAGAATCTCGACGTGCATGACGTGAGTGGGAGATAAGATAATGAAAACATGTCTAAATTCATTCGTCAGCTACGTTCTAGGAAAATCAATAACTTACCGGAAGAAATTCCAAAAATATAATGGTAAATATATTATCGGTTTAAGTAGCGGCAACTATTCGTCTATGATAATTATCGAAATGAGCGATGGAGGACGCGATTCTTTTCATTCATACTTCAAAAGCAAAACAACCGCGGTGAGACGATTTTAACGAAAACTCTCTGTGTATAAACACACGGAATGAATTTTATAGCAAATATTACCGTGAATTTTTTAACCGAATTTGATCGACATCTTGCAGCAACTGACTCTCTTTTTATTTCATATGTGCTATTAATATATTCTAGGAGATTTATATATATTCTCAGATATGCTAAAAAATTTGCTACGTTTTTCTAGTAAAATTTACTAACTCCTCAGTAAGATAGATCTTATTGATGATCTATTCCGTAGCAAAATTGAAAAGAATTTATGTGACAAAAGAGACTATAATACTATCTTTAAGAACAGAAGGACTTATTCGTATATGCATTTATACAAGTTGCACTTTGCTGCAGAAATGTTGGTTTCATGATACTCCTAATTTGGTCAAATTTATTGTGACACTCCGAAAGAGATAGAACGTTGTTCCATAGAAATCGGTCTTTTCCGAACTTCTTAAGCATCGATTACGTAACGATTAATTAATCACGTCGAATCGGCATTTCCGGCTTTCACCTGGGATTACGGATTATGTGGAGTCGCGCGCGGTAAATCGACATTGAACGGGCGGATTGCATATACAGATTAGGAAATTTACACAAGATACTCGATCGCACTTGGCCAACAAAAAGCTTAAGGTCAATGAGTATAGATCGTGGAGTGTGCTCTCGCACAAATGTCCCCGGAATCGAAGTTAAATATTATTATACCGACGGCGAAACGCGCGCGCCGCCGCCGTCGCCGCGCTTAATAAATGCGTGCGGCCGAACACTACCATATCAGGCGATCGATACGTGGCAGATCTCTTGAAAAAGAGAGAACTATGATCGTAGGTTTAATTCGAGTCAGTAGTCAGCTCCCGCATTCCATTTTCGATAAAAAAATACGTATGGATCGTTGAGAAACAGGAATAAGATAAAGAATGATTAACGCACGTACTGCACGTGTGAGTAATCCGTAGTTTCAACGAGTTCACCCTCCACGACACGAATGTGTGCTCGAGATCTGGGCGAAATAGTGAATTTGGAGTTACGATAATATATGAAAACACGCGTACGATCCCGGCATGTTATTATCGGCGCAAATTTTTGAGGTTCTCCCCGCCGGCAAAGACACCGCCGTCACACACGTGCTACCTCATCTATATCTTGTTTTTCATCTTATCCTTCACGTCCAAACACGTACGTATACACGCACATGTCTTTGCGTTATCGTAAACGAAATCAGTAGACACGACACTATCAATAGACGAATTCTTTTTTTACTCGCCATCAGTAGAAGATTGTCCGAAAAGCCCGTTGTCAATGGTGCTTCAATTAAATCACACGCACTACGTAAAACCGACACTGGGGATATCGACCGCGTATATTTTCCCCTAGCGTGAACTCGTGAGAAGTAGAAAGAGTTCCATGTGAAAAATTCTTCATCTTTCTAGAATCTTCATCTTGTTAGAAGAGACACATGATCGTTGAAATCGTCGAGCTCGACGCTTGAGACTCTTCGCTTTTCGTGTTTTCACTCATGAAAAAAAAGTAGAATGATCGCTAATCTGGAGTCGTAATTAATCAATTGATTACACGACTGATGATAACTGCAACCAATACGCCATAGTTTCGAATTTAATTCAGCGGTTAGACATCTCTTTCACAAGATTCCAGTGTTCTGAAATGGACGGAATAAAAAAAAAAAACGAGGAAGGGTACACGAGAATAAATATTTAAATTCGCGCTATTCACTGTACGCGCTCTATCTGTGCTGAAAGTAACGTACTCGAGAGAGAAAGAGAGAGAGAGAAAGAGAGAGAGAGAAAAAAATGTGTGTCACCCAGACAAACACAGCGCCAGTGTATGATAATTAATTAAGAGTCGCGTGTAACACAGCGACAGATTACGATAAGAATTTCCAATTTCACATACAACATCGTAAATTATATTGGACACATTTCAGTGTACGCACAGCGTGATAAAGACACTCGAAGATGCCACTGCTAATCGCAGATAAATGTCGCAATGATCGCGATTTGCTCGACGAATTATCCGGCGTTGTTGTGTTTGAGACATTTGTCATTTGAAGAAACGAATTTAATGAATTTAGTGCGGCACTGCAGCGCTGTAATGTCGCTTTTGCTCTATCAAAAGTAACAATTAATGCGACTGTTTACATATCATTAGCATATGAAGCACACTCGGCATTCAATACATTTTAATTAAATTTCACCGCGAAATCATCGCACGATAAAAACATAATGCCGCGATTGTACTTTCGCCGCGTCTATCTCCGTGTCGGGAGAATCTGTCGAATAAAATACGCACGGCTCGCGTTCGCAATACGTTCGGTTTCGCAAACAACGTTCCCGTGAGGGGACGAAGAAGAGTCGCAGGGAGGAGGAGAACGATGGCGTCCAAAAGAAACAGCGGTGTTTAGTTTTCGTAGAAATACGTGGATTTATTGAAACATTTACATCCTTATCTTGTCGATTCGTCGCTTCTCTCACTCTCACTCGTTTTCTCTAACAACGGCGCAATTTCTTTCTGTCGTAGTACAATACTCCAAGCAAATCCAGTGACCCAATAAACAGCTGACGGAATGATGGGCTTAAATCAAATCACACGCCCAAATAGCAAATCATAGCAACGATTCGATCTTTGTATACTCAGGGTCTCTCTCTCTCTCTTGATGTCAAGAGACAGTTGTTTAATTGAAAATTACTTCATCACTAGCGCGACGTGTTTACAAGCCCACTGTGGAGCCCATTCTCACGTGATTCGCCTTCTGGGTCTGCGCTTTGATTTTGGTCTATCGCTCCACCACTTGTACATTAGCTCGAGGGTCTGCCTAGAACACCGCTAACTGTGATTTTCTTTTTAACCTACGAGCCGCCTATTCATATCCTACTCGTCCTTTCGTGCCTGGCTCATTCACTCGCTCATTCACTCGCCCATTCACTCACTCGTTCTCTCTCTCTCTCTCTCTCTCTCTCTCTCTCTCTCTCTCTCTCTCTGTTTCTCTCTCTCTCACCCTGTTGTCATTCGATCACTCGAATCGGGCGAATGACGACATTGTCGAACGGGTGGGTAGGGAGCAGGTTTGATCGAGAACGACGCCGAAGAATTGAAGGTACAGAGGTAATCAGATATTGAAATCGGTATAATTTCGCTGCTATAATACATTCTTTCCTTTCGAGAAATGTACACTTCTCACGAGGGACGCGGATGCACGCGTCTCTCACGAGTACAACGCGCGTAGAGATCATGTTCGTGTATTTACATCATTGAAATCCGAGCCCACACCGCTAAATTATTAATTATTTATCGATCTTTTGAATCCCAGACCCGGCAATACCACGCACACGACGACGATGGTGATAAAAGTCTCTTTCTCTCCCTCTCTCTCACATACACTCATACACATATACTCTTCCTTCTTCTCTCTCTCTCTCTTTCTTTCTCTCTCTCCCTCTCTCTCTCCCCCCCTTTCTCCCTCTCTCTCGCTTTCGAGAAAACGGCGTGAAACTGTCAAAGGGACAGTGAAAGCGTGTAAATATGAGATTTCGTAATTTCGAGATTAGCATTTCGCGTATGTCCTAGCTCGAGAAGCCCTCCTTACAGGAGGATTCGCTTCCTCCTTTACTTCGTTCTCTCTTCGATCGATGCATTCTCGAGAGTAGGAGCTCGATTGTGATCATCTCGCGAGAGAATTTCCCGAGTCGTCGGCCCCGCTCGTTGCAAAATCTTTGCCAACCTTTTCATGCTTTACGGGAGAAATTGTACTTGTATATGTTTGTTCTTTTTTGGTGTTTTCTTTTTCATTTAATTGTCTCACTTAAAGAGGAGTTCTCTCGGTTTATCTCGCGAGCGTCACACAATTGTGCCCTCATATCTGCGAGACATTAACGAGGACAATTTGATACAATTCGGAACAAGAAAAAAGCAATCGAAAGATGAAACAGGCAAAGTCGAGTGAGATGTGTTCGATTGACGAATAATGATTGTGAATATGCACGCTTGCTATGTCTCTTACATGTTTCATTCGCCAATACACTTTGTCTAACGCTGCTGGAAAGTTAAAAAAAAATTCGTGTCCGTGATATAGAAATGCAGTTACGACGCGGTGGTGGTAATAATGGCGATGATTATAATAATGATGATAATAACAATAATAATTAGTGACCATCCACGACGCATGGTTCCTTATTTACACAAGTTTATACGAAGTTCGACACGTGTTTCAAACACATTCTCTCTCTCTCTCTCATATCTCGATACTCGATTCCAGCAGAGATTTTCGAATTCACGACTCTAATTTTAACGGCCAAAAGTGACGCGAGTCATTTCCTGTAGACGTAAAGTATTCGCTTTTCTATTTACGTGTGTAAAACTGTGTGAATCTTTCTAAAAAAAAAACAACTGTTTCATTGCGCGCTACACGTCTGAGAAATTTGTTCGAGGACGGTCCAGATTCATCGGACCGATTCGAGGAGTAGCGTTAAGCTTAACGAGAAAGTTAGACAGCGGCGCGTAAAAAAAATGACACGTTCGCGAGAGAATCGAGGGAAATCGCGCGCCATTATCCGAGCTTCCCAAAAGTCCGTCAATGAAAGCGGCCGGAGAGATTTCACTTTCCACCTCCGATCGAAGTGCAACGCACAGCATTTGTATGCGACGACGTCGGCGGCGGCGACGGCGACGACGACGGTGACGGCGACGGTGACGGTAAAAGCTTTCGTGAATTTCATATTCATAGGCTGGAGTAGTTCGCCTGCTGCGAATATACCGGTGAGTTACGTGACCAATAACACGCAGTTTTACGTGGAGTTGTCGCAAGACCCGTCACACACGCGCTCGCTTTTGCACCGGTCGCGTTAATTGCGGAGTTCTTTCGCCTTCTGCTTTTTCCCCTTCTCTCTCTTTTTTTTACCCACCCTCTTGTTCCATCCAACGACACAACTTACAGCCGTTTGATTATCTTGACTTAGCCCTCTGCACTCGAATGTTGACTCGCGGAAATGGCAACGTACGACATTCGCGACACGCGCAACGACGTTACCGTGCAAACTCCGCGTCATTCGGCGTCGTCCGTCGCGCAGGCTCTCGTTCCTCCGGCGAGAAACCGAGTAATATGCCGTACGCATTTCAGTGTGACGATTATAACGATCTAATGCCGCCGATTATTCAGTCGCCTTGATGACAATCGGGGAGAAGAAGTCTCGCGAGTGTCGTCGCCGAAGATATCATCTTTATCGCTGAGACTTTCGCTTTCTGGCAAAATATTCCGCGATCGCAGGGAGAGATTCAATTAAGTCGTATCGAAGGGAATTGCCTGATCCGACACTCTGCGACATATTTCCGGGGGAATTCGCGCGCAATGTGCCGGCAAACGTCGCGTCGTATTGTTTGCAAATCTAAACGTGAATCGCCTTCACCACGAATACGGAATATCACATGACACTATTCTTCGTCAGTCTGCAAAACGTGAATACGTGTGCAACGGTTGAAAAAAAGCTTTGCTTTTGAAATATATATGATGCGAGATACCGCGTGTCTCTCTCTCTCTTTCTCACTCTCTCTCTGACACACACATTCACACACACACATAATCTTTCTCTCTCTCTCTCTCTGACTCTCTCCATTCTCTCATTCATGCTCATGCTCCGTTATACGTATATACCTAACATAATGTATCGTTAAAGATTCCATTTATATATATATATCTATATATATATTTATATATATAGCTCTTTTTAACATTGTTTTTAATATTGTACATTATATGCGTTACAGCATACGTACAGTATATATATACAGTATACATATGAGACTATACATACAGTATATATATACAGAGTATACGACTATCTACAGGTATTATACAAAAACGCGGGTCGTGTCCCGCGCGACGCACTTAACCGGATCAATTATTTCATCGACGTTAATTTCTCGATGCACGCGCGCGAGCGTGCCTGGGGAATGTGAAAAAAAAAGGAAATGTACAAAAATCGTGACACGTGGATGATACAAGGACGTGTGTTTATGTGTATGTGTGTGTGTGTGTGTATTAATGTGTGTCGGTGTGCGCGCGAACGCGGCTGCTGTATGCTCGAATAACGATGATACTAATAATAATAATAATAATAATAATAATAATAATAATAATAATAATAATAATAATCATGATATAACGCGCCCTCGCGGGGCACGCGCGCGCGAGCACGTTCATTAATTTATATTTATCTTCACGAATATTATCACATTTTTCGCTCTTGCGCTCACCGCTCTCACTTTTTACCTGGCACTGTTTTGCGAGGCTTACGCCGCCCCCTTCTCGCCGCGACACAGCGCACCCCCATCGACGGGGGTGCATTTTTTCAACTTGCTAATCGAGGCTTCCGAGGCACCGGTCCATCGTCGGTGGGCCAGTCGTAATGATAATGAATCTCGCGAAGCGTCGTCAGACGCCGTCCTAAGCGACGCTGTCAACGACGTCAATTACTGGATATGGGATGTGCAAGTGTCTCTGACATTCTCTGATACCAAAGCTGCTGTACGATCTCGGGATTTCGGGCGATTGCGATACGGAAAGTCGTGCGAAACGATTCCCGTGCTTAATTCAACCTCGCGTAACCACACATTGGAAAATAAATTAATAAATAGCACGTCGTACAACACGCGCGTTGTCATTATTGCAGAAATTGATTTTAATCAACGAACCTCTCTCTCGCGGGCGTTAATGCTTCACGCAGCCGTTATTCGGCGACATCGAAATGCGCAATTCGGCGCGGTTACGCGCGAATAATCCCGAGTGTCGCCAAAGTCGCTCGATAACGCGAACGCGAGTGTACAATAACTGCAATTACAGTTAAACGGCGAATTGGCAAACGCTCTATGTAATTCACGTTCTGCGTAATTTACGCGTCGCTTGTTTGCGCAAGATATTAGAAGAAACGACAACGCACAATGCAGCGTGGAAAAGCTGCACGAGTCGCGGAACAGAGGAGAAGAGTGCGAAACGCAGTTTCGCGGCAAAAATTCACGACGTCTTCAGCGCGAGGCGACGATAAGCGGAGAGAACGTTATCATCGTCGTTTCCCTTTCAAGTGGCGATAGAAAACTGAACTCGACTGAAGAATCCTTGCGCGACCCAGCACGCGATACGCGTTAATAAATGTGGCAATAATTGTACGATGGTAAACAATACTCGAGGTGCAGCGAGATCGAGATCAACGACCGCACTCTAATGGAGAGCGCCACGTCGAGGAGCGGCTCGATAATTCCGCAGGAATCTCCGCTATCGGGATCGATATCGCGGCGATCGTATTCCGGCGAATTTACACAATTGAAGAATTAATATCAATTTGTCGGACTAGGGGCGGTATCTTGGGACTCCTCGACTCGAAAACAACGACACTCGACGGCACTCTCAAAAAAGACGAGCGCTGCCGAGTGATCCTGACGCGATAATGCGCGCCAAGTAAAACTTACGACACGCGAAAGATGCAAGCTGTGTATCGCGTCAAAGTACATACCGACGACGACGTCACGCTCGAGCTCGGCGTATCGCGAAAAACTCTTAGCTAGGTTCAGCGGAATCGCGCGATTGCGCTCGCGGCACGATAAACGCGAGAACAGCGTGATTCAGTGTGCTCGATTATTCAGAGAGACGTTCCCGTCTCTCCGACACCTTCCCGTCGTGAAATTGCACGACGTCCAATTCGCCGGACGCGCGTGATAACAAGGCGATAACATTCCGAAGGGAGACGCGACAGTCGATCGTTGAGGGACTACGGGAGAAAAATCGAGGCTTCTCTTCCAGCGCGAGAGCGCGAAAGACAGTAATGAATTTCCCTGGCCTTTATCACGGCCGTTGTTTGCAATTGTACTCGACGAGCGACGCTCACCGATCCATTTGTTTGAGCGGCAACTTGACAGCTGAATTGGTTGGTTTACTCGAGAACTAATTATCGCGCGCGACTAATCGAGACTAGACGATACAGATATTTGTTTGGTTCATGAGGGAAACAGAAAATTTGTTAGGAAAAGCCGGCTCGGTGACAGAGACGGGTTTGGCTTGCACATCCCTATTTCCAGTAATCGGTCCCATCAGGGCGCGACAAGCAAAGTAGATAGCGACTTTCAGAAGTAGAAGACAACGTGTCAAACCGTGATTCTTCTCCCAAGACGATGAACCGCGCGATCGAACGGTAACAACACCCCCGAGGCGAAGCCTGCTGATGGAAAGATACCTCCAGGTAGCCACGCGTCTACCGTCTGTAGACAACGGTACTCTCCTCCTCCTCGTCCTCGTTCTCGTCGTCGTACTCGTTGTCGTCGTCGGGCGGCCAGCAGGCGACGGTGGCGTCGACGACGTCATCGTCGTCGTCGTCGTCGTCATCGTCGTCGTGAGACCCGTGACGACGGCCGACGCGTCTACGCGACATCCGCGGCAACGAGGCCGAGAAGGTCGAGGAGATGGTCGTCGCAGACGACGACGTCGGCCTCGCGCTGCTCGTCGTCGTCGTGGTCGCGGATAGATCGGGCGTCGGGGGTGGCATAGGTGCGCCTCCGGAGGCGGCGGTGGCGACGTAAGCCGCGGCGGCAGCAACTCAGGCCAAAGCGTAGGGGTGGGTAGCGTGATGTCACAAGCCCGGCGCCGCGGTGGCGACGGCAGGCGGCGGCGGCGCGCTCGTAGTGGCCACGCTGGTTACGTGATGGTAGAGCGGACTCTGATAGTATTCCTGATGATGATGATTCGTCATGTGCATGGGCCCGGCGCCGTTAGTGCCGGCGTGCATGCCGTTATGATGATGATGGCCAGGCGGCGCCGAGTGCGCGTGCGGGTGATGCGGCGAGCCGAAGTTGGCGTAGCTCTGATGCAGCTCGTACATCTTCATCTCGGGCGGCTTGGTATCCTGTGCGCCGGGCGAGGTGCCGGTCGTGTCGCGCGGCAGTAACCTGTTGATGCTGAAGGGATGACTGGTAGCCGTGTAGAGTGGCTCCTGCTTGAGGCTACCGGTCATACCGTGATGCAGGCTACCGCTGTCGGACAAAAGGGTCTGGTGCAAGCTGCGATTCACCATGGCGGACAGCTCGTCGTGAGCGGCGCCGAGCTCGGGCCCAAGGAGGCCGCCTATGTCCGTGGTGTCGCTCTTGAGGACGGTGTGATGTTGATGCAGGCCCGCCGTGTGGTGGTGATGGTGCGTGGAGACCAGTGAGTGCAGGTCCTTGTCATCCTGCTGCTGAGGGCCGCCGTGGTGGATGGAGCTGCCCGTTTTCTTCGAGCCCGGCGCACCCTCGTGAGTGGGCGGACTGTGCTGACCGGCGATAGTCGCGCCGGCAGCCGCGACCGCGGCCGCGGACACGTGATGCTGTTGGTGCTGTTGGTGCTTGTTGGTCTGCCTGGTCAGCTCCTTCTTCTCGTCCTTGAACCTCTTCTGCCGCCGCAGGTAACAGCCGTTCTCGAACATGTTACCGCTGTCCGGATGCAGCGTCCAGAAGGAGCCCTTGCCGGGCTTGTCAGGCGTGCGCGGCACTTTGACGAAGCAGTCGTTGAAGCTGAGCGAGTGTCTGATGGAGTTCTGCCAGCGCTGCTGATTCTGCCGATAAAACGGGAACAGGTCCATGATAAACTGGTAGATCTCGGACAACGTGAGCATCTTGCTGGGCGCGTTCTGTATCGCCATGGTGATGAGACTGATGTAAGAGTACGGTGGTTTCGCGTGCGTGTAGCTGCGTCGGTAGGACTTGTCGCTGCGCGCGCGTTGCAACGCCGAATTCGGCGAGTCCGGCTCGGACAGTGACAGCGGATCACGGCTGACACCGGCACCGCCGCCCGGTGTCAGCGGACCGTAGCCGACGGCGCTCATGCAAGCACCGCCGGCGCCCATGGAAGCACCACTGTAACCACCCATACCGCCGCCGCCCATCGACGCCATCCCCATGGCCGAGCTCATGCTGCTCATGTTGAAACCGCTGGCGCCCTGCGGGCTGCAACTGGGCCCGACTCCGACGCCCATCGTCATGCCCATCGACACGCAGCTGTTGATCGAGTTGATCGAGCTGTACGTGGGCGCCATACTGCCCATTCCGGACATCGCGGCGCTGGTCATGGCACCCGCATCGCTGTACAGCTTCTGCGACTGCAGCATGGTCATAGAGCTCACCGGCGCCGGGGTGGGCTGCTGCCGCGTCGTCGCTGTCAAACGGGAGTCATGAAAGCCGCGATACCACGGCTGCTGGCAGTCCGGTACTCCCTTAATTTTCCCACCCGGACGAGACCGGGCGAGATGCGGACGATCCGCTTGTAGCTCGGTGCTCGCGCGCTCGCGCGGCTCTCACCGCTCTCACAGTGTCTTGCCGCTGGTCAGGTATGTCAATGAATTGTTGTTGCGGGCGCACAGAACAGAAGCGACGGCGACTGCGATCGCAGTGGCCGCTTAGATATCCACCTCGCGTTTGCTGCGATTCACCAAGAATAGATTCACCGGGATTCCTGTTCTTGAGCGCGCGGCATGTCGCGACAACACTGAACGACACTGAATCGAACGGCAGAGAGAGCCTCCCTTTGCGCAACAAACCGGCCAAAGGCACCGTCTTTCCCCCCCGCGATGAAGAGAGTCGCAATGTCGGATCCTCGTCGGGAAAGCTCGCTCAGGGAGTTACTCTCCCGGGCACACACTGGACTGCGTCCACGTTCGTTTCCTCGCACCACGACGGCGACGTAACGAAGGGGAAAACGTCCTCTTCCTCCCGACGGTGCACAATGCGCGGTCCGTTTGTTCACGCTGAAGACGCGGAGGAACACTCGACGGGACGCGGACAAACGCGAGCGAGCGAGCGAGCGCGAAAGGGCTCACACCCCGCGGTAGATAGGGGTAATTGTTACTCGGACAACACAAGGACGCGGACGCGGACGCGACGCCGGCGATCACAAGGTAGTGTATGTCGGTAACGGGGAGGACAAGTGCGCGAAACAACAACCACCACCGGAGCCTGGACTCACACGGGCTCTCTCTTCGTCGACCGCGCGCGCGGTCAGTTATTTGATCGAGCGGGGCCTGTTTGAGACCACCTCACCTCACCACACCACTCCGCCTCGCTTCAACCTCGCTTCTCTCCTCTCTCTGTGTGCCGTATGGATGGAGGCCGGTTAGCGAGTGTACTCCGCTACTCTTGAGTCGGCGAGTCTTGTTCAAACACACCCCACCGTCGACCGTAGCTGCCGCGCCCGACGCTGCTGGTCCGCCAATCGTGTCTGGCTCTCCCTGGCAGTCGGATGGCACCCGACCAATCCGACGTGAACGTCGGTGTGCTCGTCGTCCCCTCGACCGACCTTTGAATCCGGACTGTGTGCACTTTGGCCTTCCCCTTTCCCCTCTTCTTGCGTTCTCCTTCCCCTCGTGCCCAGCCTTCTACCTTGGCGAGGCAGACCTCGGCGAAGGGCAACAGAATGGGACGCGCATGCACCGTGGCACCGTACTCCGCGGACGGGAATTGGCTTGCGCAATAAGGTCCGCGCGACGCCCGGTCGCCACCACGACGACTGCCGCCGTCGTGGTGGTGTGGTGTGGTGTGATGTGGTGTGGTGTGCCGTGCCAACCCGAGCCGCAGCGGTCGCGCCCGATCGCGCCCTGCCGCGCGAATGCCGCGGCTCGCTCGAGCCCGCTCTCTCCCTCATGTCATGTCAACTGTCGTCTGCCACGCGTTTGACAACCAGCCGGCCGCGGCCGAGGTCCTACGTGCGTGACGCGCCGCGTCTACGCGTGTATCTCTCTTTCTCTTTTCCTCTCTTTCTCTCTCTCTCTCTCTCTCTCTCTCTCTCTCTCTCTCTCTCTCTCTCTCTCTCTCTCTCTCTCTCT
>NW_022639558.1:307755-311183 GCF_010583005.1 Odontomachus brunneus | reverse complement strand
CTCTCTCTCTCTCTCTCTCTCTCTCTCTCTCTCTCTCTCTCTCTCTCTCTCTCTCTCTCTCTGTTTCTCTTATCGCCGAGCCTTCTCACGAGCGACTTGTCTCGCGCGGACCGCCTCTTCCTCGGCGACCTGATAATCGGCGCGCCCTTGCGCTATGCCGCCTACGATCGTTTTAGTTTCCTGCGCTCTCAATGTCCTCTCGCCGAGGATGTCGAGATCGTCTCGCGACGCTCGTGGCATACGGGAATCCGAAAACGGGGCGTCGAGCGCGCGATCCTTTCCCAACGTGAATCCATGTGGGGCGAGGTGAACTGTTGTTGCCGACGGTGTCTTCAACGTGGAATGACGAGATGGACTGAAGTGTGACGAAGCCCAGCGACGTCGAAAATTCATAATCGTAAGTACAATGTCATCTGCATTAATTTGCAATTGTGCATTGCCGTCGTGGTGGATCGGTTCGCTTCTTTGTGTGTGCTTTGTGCTTCATTTTTATTGATAACCATTCAGTGTGATGTTTTCCTTTTGCTGCGTCATCGCATTTCGTGCGATGATTGTTCGGTGTTTGTGCCGATTAGGGTAAGCTTAAGTATGATGAGGTTATACGGAAAAAATGGCCATAAACTACAATTTCTCCAATAATTGCTAAGATAATATGCTCTTGTGTTGTCATTCTTAAATATGGCCACTATACCTGTGCACGGAAAAAACAATTCCGTTAGGGCAATCGAATTTTCGGTTGCTCAGGGATCAGATAAAAATTCGGCTGTAGGAACAAAAAAATTCCTTTATGAGGCTTTATGTATAGTCAATTATTCTCAATTGCCTCAACCGAATCTAGTATCGCTGGATGTTCAGACGAATATTTTTGGTTGCGACAACAGAAATATTAGTTTTCATAACAGAGGTATCGCTTTTGATCACTTAATTTTCAGTTGGTTCCTATTCGATTGCAACTGAAATCTTTTTTTGCGTATGAGTTTATCCTATTTGCGAAGGGACGTTTCTCGCGGCCCTTGCGGGAAAGTGACAGCGCTAAAAAATCGTGCGATGTGCGCTATTGTTTAATAGTCGCTGAAAAACGTTCGTACCGACGAACACGCCGTGTTATTTTGCCGAATCGATTCCGTCGGCGATCGTCCTCCGTTATAGCCGTCCATTGGCCGACGGGAAGTAACTGTCAGCACTCAACAGCAACACATATACATCTCGGTTGTTTACTACGGATGTTCTCCACAGACATGCAATTGTTACAGGTAAACCTGCAGCCGGCGGTTATGCGCAGGAAGAATATTTCTAACGTAATGTCGTAAGTTAGCCGGTTGGACGGGTCGGATTTGCGCGGGTCACGTCATAAAAGGGGAAATCCAAAATAGGAATAAAAGAAAAAGAAAATGTGCTGCACTCAGGCAGAGAGTGCCTTTGATGTCCGTTCTCTCAGACAGAAGGAAAAAATTTGGTTGTATGAGATTTGTGCTGGTGAGGAACAAAGCAACACGTTCTGATTGAAAAACATAGAATTGCTATAGGAATAAGTTTTAGCAACAAATTTAGGCTACGAAAACCTCTAAAACTTTGTGCTTTTCGACCAAAACGCGTTAGTTTATACATTAGAACCAAACTTTGCGCAAAATGTAACTAAATTCGCTTCCCCGTCCAAAGAAACGTCACGGGAAATCATCACTTATAATGACAAGCCGTACAAGTGTTGGCTCGCTAGTTGTACAGTTTGCTCCAATATGCGCACTATAATGAACCAATCAGCAGGTAGCCATTTACCGTCGCGTTATTACCTCATATTATCCGCCATACCGGATTTGTATCGGGTGTGTGTACCACCCCAAAGAGACCGTCGTTTGTATTTATTCTCGCGGTCGCTCGACCGTAAAAGCCGCGGGATTATCTTGGCGTCTGCCGACGGTCGCATTGTTTTCACTCGTCCGATCGCTTAAAGACCCAAAACGTACCATCATGAGAAACTGATATCCAACATTCAATGTCGCCTCGCGCTGCGAAATCGTGAGGGCGTCGAGACGTGTGAAATCACAAAGTTCGACGATATAGAGCGGCGCGAGTTCCTCAAGCTCTAGACAGCTGAAATACAAAACACTCAACGATGTGAGCAGAGAAATATGGCGAATGTAATTCGAAATGTCCGCCGCGCCCGCAGTCCTCGCTCACGCATACGGCAGAAGCTGTTTAAATAACTTTCACATGGGAAAGCGCAATCCTATGGGAGCCACTTTTCCGTACCTTTGTCTCTAATCTAATCCGATACGAGGCGCGAGAAGAAAATCGCTTCAGCGGCACAGCACTCGATGATTCAAAGCGTTTAGAGTCCACTGATACTTTACTCAAGAGACTCGTGAGCGTATTGTTTCGCGTGCATACATGTACACGCACGCAGGTGTAATATGTATACATACATACGTAACACGTATGTGTGTATATATACATATATATACGCACACAAAGAATGTTGTGTGTATATATATGCATATGATATAATATATACATATGCATATATAAGTCGCGTTCACAAACGGGCGACGTGTTCGTTACAACGTTAGATCCTCGCCGAGCACCCACCTGTACACCGGGTCTTTATCGAGCCACGAATTGTTTGCGGAATGAAAATATTGTCCCTGTAAACAAGTGACTACATTGTGCCGGGCGCGCCGTTCTCTTCGTTATAACAAATCGCTCCCTCCACACCGCGTAGCCCCTTGGAACACAAGCACGCGCAATCGAGAGAGAGTGAGAGAGAGAGAGAGAGAGAAAGAAGGAGAGAGAGTGGGAGAGCGAGAGAGCTGTTTGTTTCGGTTAGTACCGATCCTTAATCTACGATTAAATAACGATTTGCTATTTGGCTTAGATTACGCGTATCGCGGGCCTCCATCGATCCGATCGAACTCGGCGGTTGATCGAACGGCGGCTTTCAGACAGAGAGGCGAAAAATTCGACCGTCTCACGGATGACGGGCCGACGAGGGGAATTCTTCGTCGGATACCGAGATTCTCGAGGCGAACGTCCCTCTGTTTTTTCAACTGCGCTTTTTTATCAAGCGTAGCGACCAGGGGCGAATATGCGTTACGGCCGCGTGATTACGCAAACTCGTGGCGCGAGAGAGGCGGCCGGGTCGTTGGTTTAAAAATTTCATCCGCCCGAAATTGCCCCGTTTAATTTTTACTTGCCGCGGTTGATTAACGATTCATTTATTATTCACGAGTGGATTATGATGTAACCGTGCATTAAAAAACACGCCGACTCCGCGATATTAAATCAATTAAATATTAAATTACAACTCGCCGGTTTTTCTCTATCGGGAACCATTACAAACAGCGACAATGTCTCGATAAATATCCCGACAGATTTCATATTAAAGTGGCTCTATCAAGTCATCAAAAAAAAAAAAAAAAAAAAGAGAGAAA
>NW_022639558.1:306150-307745 GCF_010583005.1 Odontomachus brunneus | reverse complement strand
AAAAAAAAAAAAAAAAAAAAAAGAGAGAAAGAGAGAGAGAGAGAAAAACAGGTAATAACGAGACGAGAGAGCGGAGTTATTCGAACGATCGGGAGTTGTGCGAGACGTATTAAACGTTTATGTAAACCACATAATACACCCGCGCTCGATCATTCAGTATACATATTGGCCGCGGCGATCGAGTTGCCATGCGGGGATTGTTTAACTTTCGGGGCTCGAGGGAAAGGTGCAAGCCCGAGAGAGCCTATGGGGCAGCTTGATAAAAAGTGTTTTGTCATTTTTATAAGGGAGACAAAGAAGTTGACACGCGGGGTAGACCGGTGGACCGACGGGGCTTTGTGGGGCTCCTGAAGGATCCTACCTGGGTACCACGTGGGTGGTCTTCTCTCTTCCTCTCCCCGTACCTCGTATTATTAACGCCGGTGATAACTCGTCGGCACACAAGGGCGTTATACCGCCCTTCTTCTTCCTCCGGACCTTCCTTCGTTTCCACTCTTCCCTCCCTTTCTTCCCCTCCTTCCCTTGCTTCGTCTTCTTCCTCTTCATCCTGTGTATATCGCTGGTTGAATGGTGCGCGCTTCATATATTCGCGAAAAGGGCGATCGTATGCTCGTCGAGGAGAAGCTCTCACGTCGGATCTCATTCTACTCGCTCCTTCATGCGCTCGTCCATTTGTTTATACATTAGGCGTTTCAACGACAAATTATCTTCTCGACGTTAGAAAGTGCACGTGGGTGTCTTGACTTTTTGTTTCCGCTTACAAGTCTGTTGAGTCGTTAGGAACACCTACTAACGGCTCCTAATCTGGCCCTTTTGTTATTATTTTGACCGTGCATCATCGAAGGATTTCCCTTTTTTCCTTTGCCAACAAGAGAGACGTCAACATCCTGCTCCAGTTACCAGTTGCACCGGAAGTGCACGCCTTGAAATTTCTACGACTGATCTCGACAGTCCTCCGTGTGCTCGGTCGAAATCCGTGGCCGAAATCTCGGTCCACCCTAGAAAAATATCTCGGAACCTGTCCACGAGGGTGGACAGTGATCCCCGGCCTGCGGAAACCGCGTTATACCTGTCACGCGCGTGATGCCGCTTTGACGCATTTCGAGCGTTGTGTTGTGCCAAGGATTCATTCACAACAAACCGTACGCGCCCACGTCAAGAAGTCAATGTTTCGCGTAGCGAAGGAAAAATCGGGCGCGACCACCCTCGAGTCACGTCCCAAAACATATCGCGGGATAGAATGTAGGACAGTTGCCTCGAGAACTCGGGCGGATTTCAGCATTCGGGAAGGACGCGGAAAGAAAAGGAGCGGCAAATTGGACGACGAAATCATGCATCTATGCGGCCTACCTCCGCGCCAATTAACATGAGGAGCAGTGTCCGCGGATGACGCAAAGCGAACCGCATATTGATCGAAGGTGCAGCGCGCAGCGACGCATCGATAGTAGTTTCTAAACGTTAATTAATTCTAAATGGCAATTATCTGACAATCGCCGCTGGATATTTGCGATCCGTTCACTTTGCGAACGTACATCGCAATTTGCATTCGAAAATTGGATTCGCCGTGGCAGGAGGAGGGGGGGGGGGGGAAATAT